>NW_013657654.1:265280-278030 GCF_000142905.1 Thecamonas trahens ATCC 50062
TACGCTCTCTCTCCTCCCTCCCCTCCCCTTCCCCCCTCCCCCCCCCCACCCCTCACCCCTCCTCCCTCTCTGCAGTCTGGTGGTCGTTGCCCTCACTGTCGCGCTCCTTGCTGGTCACACGGCAGCCGATGTCGACTGCTCTTTCCCGGGCGCGATGGAGATTGTGCCTGGCCACTGCGTCTTTAGGCCCTTAGCTCCAAGCGCAAGCTTTGCTTCCACTGTCAGCACTTGCAACGCCCAAGGTGGCTTCCCGGCTGTCCTGCCCACCCGTGGCTTTCGGGCCATGGTCAAGTCCAAGCTCGGTATCTCCGGGACGAGGTGGACCGGCCTCAAGTACACCACCAATCGTGGCGTCGGCTTTGTCTGGGCTGATGGTACTTCGGTTGAGGGCCTCGACTTTGAAGCCGGCTCGCCCTCGCTGACGGAATCGGTCTTCGCGATGAACTGGAACCCATCGCCCCCGCTTTTGCAGACCCGGAACAGTTTGGAAAGGCTCCCCGCTCTCTGCTCTGGCCGTACCAGCTGCTCCGTTTCACGCTGCGCGCGATGCGCCATGGAGTCGTCGACGCTGTGTCATACCTGTGCACCGGGCTGGGCCCTGCCAGACTGTACCACTCCAGCGAGCCGTGGCAGATGGCTGCTGGTGACCGGGAACAACTACGAGGTCAACAACCCGCGCGGCGGCGCCAAGAACCTAGTGGCCGCGGATGTCTTTATCATGGACTACTTGCATGCACGCAATTACTCGGTCGAGGTCGTCGGTGCTCAGTGGGTCGGCACCTACCACGCCGCCAACAAGGTCGGCATCATCCTCTCGTCCAACATCGATGCCACGGCGGCGGGTCAGTTGCAGGGCCTTTTCCGCGACTCGACGCTCCCGCTAGTTGTCTTGACCGGCGAGAGCCTCAAGTGGATGTATTGGTCGCCGACCCGCGACTGCACCGCCGACAGTCTTGCCCTCTCACCGGTCGACCCAGTCCACCCGCTGCTCCACGGCGTTGTCTTTGATGGCGGCAGCAGCACCACCGTGCTTACCGGATACTCTGGTACACGCTGCGCCCCCACAAGTGCAGGACCCGGATTTGTCGCTGTTGCCACCGACCCGATTTCCGGATCACTCCAGCTTGGGCTCTATCCGCGCGGCAGCGTCCAGCACGTCCGCAGCGACTATCCGATTACGTACACCTCGCAGGCGCGCGGCATTTTCTTTGCCATGAATCCGACGCAGGGTGCTACCTCATACACAACGTCCGGCATCAAAATCGTCGACAACCTGTTCCGGTATGCCACGGCCGCCGCTGTCGACGACTCCATGGTTGTTGCCGTCTCGCCGCGCAACGTCGGTCTTCCCAGCAGCGACGACGGCGATCGCTCAGTCAACGTCGCGCTGAGCCTCGGCGGTTCACTTGGAGGTGGCAACACTTACCCAGGCCTTGAGTTTGGCCTCTCGTTTGATGGCTGTACCTCGGTCGAAGGCCATCTCATTTTTGAGCTCGACGACGACGCCAGCGCTTCGATCGCCGTCAACAGCACCTGGGCAGGCCGTGTTGCCCGCATCTGCCTCCGGTCGTATGACGAACCATCGTGGCTCCGGCAGACCGCATCTGATGCCAGTATCCGGTTTGTGGCAACGTTGCCGACCGAGATCGTGGCCTTTGCGCCGACTGTCGTTCCTGGATCTGTGCCGACCACGCTCTCGGTCTCTGGCCGCGAGTTTTCGACTTCTGACTCGCGCATCGGCATCTTTGCCAACCCTGGCTGCTACCACGGTCTGATCGCTAGTGTTCCCTACTCGAGCGGCGAGGTGTCGTTGCCTGCACTTGGCGTCACCGGTCCCCACTACGTCTGCCTCTCCCATTCGCCCGGCTCCCCGTCGTGGGTCGCGCAGACCTCGCCCGAGAGCACCCTCGTGTTTGTGAACGGCTCAGACGTACTGACAGGCGTCGTGCCGACAACCTTTATGGCGAGCGACTCGGTCGCACTGGATATTCAAGGTCTTGCAGCCATGCCGCGCAACTCGATTGTGGCACTCACTGGCGCAGCCTCGACTTGTTCAGCCTCGGTAGCTTCTGTTGCCATCATTGACGCTGAGACCGCTGTGGATCTCGGCCGCGTCACCGCCGCTGGCGACTACAAGCTCTGCTTCTCACCCGACAACGGTGTTACTTTCACGCCCTTCCCATCGCTCACTGTGCAGATCAAGGCTATTTCGTCAACTTCGATTGTGTCGCTCTCACCATCATCGTTTTCTGCCGGTACCGCTCTTGCCGGCACCACCGTCGACTTTGCCACCGAGTTTGATCCGCTCGGGTCGCCTGCCCTCGGTCTCATTGCCTCTCACGACGAGTCGCTCTGCAACGCGACGCCGCTTAAGTCACCTGTTTCGGGCGGCAAGGCGTATTTTGCGTACGCCAATCTCGCGCCCATCGCCTCTGGCACCTGGTATGTTTGCCTCTCGCCACGCGGCGGCGCCGACGACACATGGTTGCTGCAGGAGGCGTCGACCACCATCAATATCCTTTAACCCTTAACGGTACGGTCGTTCAGACGTGTTGTCGCGCGTCTCGAAGTGAACAACTCGATGATGCCTGAGTTGCCGTTGCAGTGACGGACGCCTGGGAGCACGGGCGAGGCGCGCGAGGTGCTGTATGGCGCCGATCCGGAGGAGCGGCGGGCGCGGACGGTGCGGAGCTTGTCGTTGACGACCCCGACGACCGGGAAGGAGAACATTACAGAGTTGAACACCGCGGCCAGACGGGAGAGCGCGAGGACGTCTTGCGACGGACGAGCTTGCCGGTCGGCGTGGCCGCGCAAGTGGTGGCACGCCATCCTTGTATTGGATTCTGGACGCCGCGCTCATCGACGCGGACGCGCTCTGCGCTGACGCGAGCCCACGCCCCGCCATGACTCGCGTGGCTTTTCTCTACGACATCATCGACACCCTCGCCACCAGCCCCGACGCCGTCAGCTCGGCGCTGTTGCCGCCAGCGGAAGCGTCCCTCTGCAGCGGCTGCTCGTCATCACCACCTTCCACAACAAGCCGCCGTGCGACACGACTGCCTCGCCTGCCGGAAGCTTCATGGTAAGCGATCGCGGCCGCGGACCTTTTGCGCCGCGTGCGGCGTCCATCTCTGCATCGCCGACTGTTTTCTGTTGTGGCAGCCATTAACACATTGTACTACTCTTGTACCGCGATTGATGGACGTTGCGACGTCTGCGAAGCGTCGCGGAGCGCGGCTTGCGCGATGGACAAACTGTCCATTCCGAACCGAAAAGGTTTACACACGTTTCTCTCACATCGACGACGACGAATCGCACGACGATGAAGATGACGACGGGACATCTTGCGGTGGCGGTCCCGGGGGCCTCGGCGGAACCAGAGGCATCTCAGGCGGCGGCGGCATCGACAGCGGCATCGGCGGCGGCTGGGAAATTGAGGTCAGCGGCGAGACGCTCGTGTCGACCGAGTCAAAGCAGCACGATGAGAGCGAGTTGCAGGCAGAGGTCGGCGCCATCGTGCTCATTGGCATGGCCAGAAACTGCGCTGTGCTCCCATCTACCAGGCTCGACTTGGCCTCGTCATCGTCGACGACAGAGTCAAGACCGCGGTACGGCGTCATGCCAAAGTCCACATTCGTCGAGCCGAACGAAGGATTGGTTGAGCCAAAGACCGGGTTCATCATCAACCCATTCTCACTCTCCAGCACGCCGCTGTCAAAGTCTACGGCTGCATGATGCCCGACTGTCATCATCTCGACCCCGGACTCCATGCCGGCGCCTTCGAACTCGATGTTCTCAAAGACCAGTTCGGCATCCTCTTGGTCGCGCTGCTTGATCCGCCACAGCTCGTAGACCACTCCGACGCACACAATTCCCAGCAGTGCCACCAGCGCTGCGATCACAACTCCGTCGCGCAGAACCCGCGACGACGTGATGGTCCCGCCCCACAGCAGCACCACAGACCCGAAGAGCGTTGAGAAATCCATCATGTTGTGGTGTCGCTCAGCGTATGGATAGTGCCGTCCAAGCAGCGAGTATGCCAGTACGCACTGCAGCATCAGTGCGACCATCGTCGCCTTGACTGTTGGCGACGAGAATGCGCACACAGAGACCACAACCCCGAGCTTGCGCCCGAGAATCACGAGCTCGTACCAGAACAGGTCGCTCCGATACTTGGCCACAAGGAACGCGTACTTGGACGCAAACGTCACCTCATCCAACGCCGCCTGCTTGCGCTTCAGGAACATGCCCAGCAGCACAGGAATGGCCGTTCCCACAATCAGCGCCACAGTCAGAATCAGTGGCAGCAGCGTGTACCATGACGATGTGTAGCACCGCCGTTGCGGGTTGGTCGTCATCACCACGATCCCGCCGCCCACATCGGTGCAGTCCACATACCGCAGTGCCGCGTACATCAGCGGCAGATATAGCAGCAGGATCGTCTGCAGGTACCCACGCCCAGCCGCGTACACCACCGCCCACTCGAGGGAGCACAGCGAGCGCTTGTTGCCGTACACGCTGTCGGCATCGCGCGAGGCCTGCCACCTCCGCATCACGTTTCGCAGTCCGATGTACCCGAGGGTGACCACGGCAAACGGAAACAACAGGATCGGCAGCGCCATCGTCATGCCCCACTTGAACATCCACACGTCGCCGACGTCCACTCCGCACTCGGGTGACGCCAGGTCGAGGTTGAGGTTCACCAGCGAGACAACGTCAAACACCCCGCGCACCAGCGGGTGCCACTCCAGCCGGATCGTCCCGTAGATCGCCACAGCCTGCAGCGTGTTGAGCGCAATGACAAACGCCGCATACCCGTACACCTTGGAGTTGCGCATGTTGATCCATACCACGGCCGCCACAAATCCAAACACCGCCAGCACCAGGCACACAATGATCAGCGCGTTCGATCCCTTGCACTTGCGGCATCCGTCGCCAAACTGGTACCAGCCCTTGGTGCACTCGGCGCACAGCCGCCCGCGGTAGCCCTCGGTACAGACTCCGTTGCCGGCACACGACGCCGGACGCGGACATGCCACAAACGAGCTGCCGTCGTCCGAGAGCTCAAAGCCGGGGCCCGGCCGTGGCGGCTCGTGGCCGCCGGCGCAAACCGCACCAAACGGACACGGAACACAGCCCTGGCCCTCGACCTGGCCGTTCGGCCCGAACCAGTATGTGGTGAGGCAGGTGCAGTTGATCCACGACGCCGATCCCTCGGGCGCGCGCATAAACTCGGGACATGCCGTGCAAAACGCAGCGTTGCGCGTCTCCGAGTAGGTGCCGACCCCGCACGGAACACATGCCCCAGTAGTGCCGGACCCGACACTTCGCGTTCCGGGAAGACACGTCGTTGAGACCTGCGCCACATACGGCGAGCCGAGAATGTCCTCGCCGCCGACCTGGATCCGCAGCGTGTACGTTCCACCCTCGGCCACAAGCACGCTGAACGAGAGCTTGGAGCCGGCAAGGCTAAACGATGTCACCGGCGTCGTCTTGACGCCGAGCCGCATCGCAATCGACACAGCTGACGCCAGCGGTGGTGTTGTCACCTCGTTGTCGTACGCATCGCGGAGCGTGACACTGTATGTCACCACCGTCGCCGTCTCGAGTGAGAGCGTGCCCGTATCGGGCAGATCGTCGAGAGTTGACGCTGCTGCTGACACTGGGCCGGGCACGACCTCGGCGTCGACGGCAGTAGTTCCGAGCACAAAGTCGACGTTGTTGACAGCGAGCTGGAGCGTGTACGTAAAGCCCGCAACCGTCGGCGGCCGCATCGTCACATCGTATATACCGTTGGTAGTGTAGGTGGAGACCGTGACCAAGTTGTCGAGCGAGGCAAGCTCGGCCGGCGCCGAGACGTACGCCTGCGGCACGTCAAGCCCAGTCTCGACCGGCTGGACCAGGGAGTCGCGAATGGTCATCTGGAATGGGCCGATGGTGTCACCGGCAACCACGGTGTATTGCGGGACGAGGCCAGCGACAAACGAGTTGGTGATGTTGAACGCCGAGCAGAACGGCGGTGTGGCGCCGGTCCACATCGATCCCAAGATGGGCGTCCACGTGCACGTCCGCGCCGTCGAGCCGAGGAGGGTGAAGCCGTCATCACAAGCAAACGAGCACGTCTCGTCAAACGCACCGGGCGTGATCGCGTTCGACGCCCCGGTACAGGTCGTGGTCCCGTCAAGCAGCACCGGGAGCGGCGGGCACGAGACCTCGGCGCAGGTGGGCGGCGGCTGGCTTGTTCCGTTCCAGCCTCCGCCCATGCACGTCCGCTCCTGGAAGCCGAGGACAAAGTCAAAGCCCACATCACAGGTGTAGGAGGCGACTGAGCCGAGATAGCCAAAGTTGGAGAAGGAGACGGTACCGTTGGCCGGATCCGAGAGCAAGTTGCAGGCGTACGGCGGCGGCGGCGATGGCGGCGGCGGCGACGGAGGCGGAGGAGGCGGCGGCGACGGCGGCGGCGGCGGCGATGGCGGCGGCGGAGGAGGTGAGGGAGGAGGAGGAGGAGAAGGAGGAGGAGGAGAAGGTGGTGGTGGAGAAGGTGGCGGAGGAGGCGAAGGAGGAGGAGGGGAAGGCGGCGGCGGCGGCGAGGGCGGCGGCGGCGGCGGCGAGGGCGGCGGCGGCGAGGGAGGTGGCGGCGGCGATGGAGGAGGAGGGGCGGTGGCGATGGGGGCGGGGGTGGCGAGGGCGGCGGCGGCGGTGGCGATGGCGGCGGCGGCGGTGATGGCGGCGGCGGCGGTGGCGAGGGAGGCGGCGGCGGCGGCGGTGGATGCAACACAAATGTGACTCCGCTCTGCTCCACCCAGGCTCCGCCGTCAGTCGCCCGCTTCCGTGCACACACTCCGTAGGCTCCGGGCGTTATCTGCCCATTGACCTCGAGCCAAAACACCCCAGAAGTCCCGCTCACGCTCACATTGCTTGCGCTTGTGACGTTGTTGCATCCGTCGGTGGTGAGCCCGACTTCGTCGACGGCGCGCTCGTTGGCGGCCGTGAACCGCATCACCACCGCGATCATCCACTCTTCGGCGCTGGCTGGTGCCAGGCCGCTCACGCTTGTGCTAGTGACGTTGGCCACCGCCAACGTGGCTGTCTGCTTGGCAAAGTTGGATCCGCCATCAACCGAGTAGCACACATCGAGATCTCCAGGTGAGGCGAGGACGCCGAGATCCACCAGCGGCCCGCCGATGACCGGAGCGTAGGCGACCCAGCCAGAGCCGGCCTCACATGCCATGCCACTCGCCACCAGCCCAACAACCGCGCCGGCACCAGAGACCGTCCGCGCGCCCACAAACCGGACTACAGCCCGAGTTCCAGCATCGACAGCTGGAGGAGCGACGGCGGTGATGGTGCCTGCCGCGGTCACCACATCGACGGTTCGACCCATGTCTGTCCAGCCATCGCTGGCCGACGTTCGCATGCACACTGAGTATGATCCGGCGACGGCGGGCGTTGCCAGCGTCACGTTCTCGGTTGAGGCCGTGTAGGGCGCCGAGGCCGCGACGGTAGCACAGCCGGTAGTCGAGAGGCCGATCTGGGTTGTGGGCGAATGAATGGGGTGAGCCGGGTCGACGATGAGGACAAACGAGACCGGAGTGGCGGCTGGGAGGACGGTCGGAGTGAGTCCGCGGAGCGCAGACGGAGCAGCCACGACGTAGGTGAGCGAGAGTCGCTTCTGATGGACCCATGCGTTGTTGGCGGCCGAGCGTGTGCATACCGCGAACGTGGTAGTTCCCGACGAGGCCGCAGCGCGGAGATTGGCATCTGGAAGGACAAACGATGCCGATGCGGAGACAGCGGCGACGCGACCAAAGTCGCACATCTGTGCCGGCCCGCGGCGCATGCAGGCGTAATTTTCCATGGATGATGTGAGAGTATGCGCTCTCCACAGGCCGCCGTTGCCGACGCGCTGGATCAAATAATTCTCGCCATCTAGTGGTTCGTCAGACGCCCAGTTGTCATAGAACCCGCGGTCCATCGAGGTGTCGCGGGTTAGCGGCGAGTAGGAGATAGCGGGACCGACGTCAGACAAGAGAACATCAGAAGCCAGGTGGCCCAGAACACGAGTTGGGTTATCCCACAGATAGTCCTGGGTGGCAGACCAGGCGAAGTACGCGGACCACTCGTCAGCATCGAGCGAGTCGACAAGGAAGCCACCCTGGGCCATGCACTTGGCAAGCGCGGAATTGCGGGACGAGATCCTGTAATCTGGAATCCAGAAGCAGGCATCAGTCGGGGCGTAGTAGAAGCCCGGACAGGCCGCAGGATCGTAGCTTGCTGGGTCGACAAACGAGATCTGCCCGCTTCCGTCGATGTACGCTGCATCGGTTGCTCCAAGCGTCATCATAGTCGCCTCGCCGGCTAGCGCGCTTGCCGGCGTGAGCAAAGTGTACGACGTCGGATGCGGCCGGCCGAGCGCGATGTTGAGCGTCACAGTCTGGGATTGCCACGTCTCGCCCATGTCGTTTGAAATGCACAACGTGCGGGCGGAGCCGATCTCTGAGACGGGGATCGGGGTGTCGTACCAAAAGTACGAGCCGCGGATGGGAACCGGCGAAGAGACTGAGTCACACGCCGCGGTCGAGTCAAAGCCGATGAGTGCCGAGAAGGAGGGGGTGATAAACGAGTGGCGGAGGATGAGCGGATAGAAGTTGTCTGCCGGGTTGGTGTAGATTGTCCCAAGGTTGAGAGCAGTTAGGAGCTTGGTGGCATCAAGGCCAACACATACGGTGCGATACATAGCCCCATTTCCCTTGCGTCCCACATCTGGGGACTCATGAAGTTGGTGGTGCCCCAGTCTTGTCCGCTGCTGCCGTCGTTTGGCTCTCCGGGATACCACGAAGAGTATGACGATTGCAGGCCATTGATGCCACGATACTGCCACATGAACGTGTCATCGTATCCCATGTTAGCGGGACTAGTGGGGGCGATGCTAAAGGCGGCGTTGTTGTATGCCTTTGAGGGCGTCCACAGCGGCCACTCGCCGGTTGCTCGACACTTTGACATAGCCGCTGAGGGATAGACAGTCGAGCCATCCAACCGAAAGGTGAGGCCCCACCGATCGATCGCATGGGCGCGCGCCACTGCACGTTGAACCCGAGGTAGGCAAAGCCCAACACGAGGAAGACAAGGAGGTGGATGAGTGTATCGCAAAGAAACGCGAGTGCGGTGTGGGTGCGAGAGTGGGGGAGGGGAGGGGGAGGGGGAGCTCCCAAAGGCATTTTCCGCAGTGACTATTTTTTTTTTCTCCCTGCAAAGATGCGGAGGCGTACCGAAGAGAGCCACACCGAAGACGACTGCTAGCTTGACCATGAAGAGGGTGTGTCCAAGCATGGGGGAAGGGGTCGGGGTGGGGGTGGGGGGAAAGGAAAGTGCACGTATACGTAAGGTAGCGTATGTGTGTCACAGAGAGGAAATGGAAGTATGCGGAGGGGATGGGGAGAGGTATTGGGGAACGGAGTGTGGTGGTAGGGCTGGCTGGCTGGCTGGCTGGCTGGCTGGCTCTCCACCTTGTCGCTTTGCGTGTTGCCGTCCGCGTGACGGGCGTTTTCGGCATTATGATTCAACCACATTGGGACCACGTGTATTTTGCTTGTCACCGCCCTCCCCATCCACGGCTCATATCTCCACTGCCAAGTTGTGCGCGAGGGGAGTGAGGTAGTGCTTGGAAGACGTGTTGGGAGTGGGAGTTTTGAAGTGTTGGCTATGGCTGACCAGTGGTAGACTACGGCATCCTGCTACGACGACGACGAGCACGATGACGACTGTGGAGGCGGGCCGTCAGGGCGAGATGGCATCGGCGGAGGAAGGAGGACCGACGGCTGCATTTGAGTAACAGAGCCAATCATCGGATCAACCGTTGTGGCTGAGTTGTTGAGAGAGTCGAGCCCGCACGACGACATTGAGTTGTACGCCGAGACTGGGAAGGCCATGGAGTTGCCAGGGACCATCAGGCACCCATCCTCACTTTCGTTGTCCGCCTGCCTCGCGTTGCTGTTGCCCATCCCTTCAGCACTCATCACCGAGTCAAGTCCGCCAAAGTGCATCGACTCGAACGCTGGGTTCATCATCGATCCGACATCGCTCTCATGTACGCTCTCAAAGTCCATGGCTGCATGATGCCCGACTGTCATCATCTCGACCCCGGACTCCATGCCGGCTCCTTCGAACTCGATGTTCTCAAAGACAAACTCGACCTCTTCTTGGTCGCGCTGCCTGATTCGCCACAGCTCGTAGACCACTCCGACGCACACAATTCCCAGCAGTGCCACCAGCGCTGCGATCACAACTCCGTCGCGCAGAACCCGCGACGACGTGATGGTCCCGCCCCACAGCAGCACCACAGAGCCAAGCAAGGTAGCAAAGTCCATCATGTTGTGGTGCCACTCAGCATAAGGGTAGTGTTGAGTGAGCAGCGCGTACGCTAGCACGCACTGTAGCATCAGCGCGACCATCGTCGCCTTGACTGTTGGCGACGAGAATGCGCACACAGAGACCACAACCCCGAGCTTGCGCCCGAGAATCACGAGCTCGTACCAGAACAGGTCGCTCCGATACTTGGCCACAAGGAACGCGTACTTGGACGCAAACGTCACCTCATCCAACGCCGCCTGCTTGCGCTTCAGGAACATGCCCAGCAGCACAGGAATGGCCGTTCCCACAATCAGCGCCACAGTCAGAATCAGTGGCAGCAGCGTGTACCATGACGATGTGTAGCACCGCCGTTGCGGGTTGGTCGTCATCACCACGATCCCGCCGCCCACATCGGTGCAGTCCACATACCGCAGTGCCGCGTACATCAGCGGCAGATACAGCAGCAGGATCGTCTGCAGGTACCCACGCCCGGCCGCGTACACCACCGCCCACTCGAGGGAGCACAGCGAGCGCTTGTTGCCGTACACGCTGTCGGCATCGCGCGAGGCCTGCCACCTCCGCATCACGTTTCGCAGTCCGATGTACCCGAGGGTGACCACGGCAAACGGAAACAGAAACAGGATCGGCAGCGCCATCGTCATGCCCCACTTGAACATCCACACGTCGCCGACGTCCACTCCGCACTCGGGTGACGCCAGGTCGAGGTTGAGGTTCACCAGCGAGACAACGTCAAACACCCCGCGCACCAGCGGGTGCCACTCCAGCCGGATCGTCCCGTAGATCGCCACAGCCTGCAGCGTGTTGAGCGCAATGACAAACGCCGCATACCCGTACACCTTGGAGTTGCGCATGTTGATCCACACCACGGCCGCCACAAATCCAAACACTGCCAGCACCAGGCACACAATGATCAGCGCGTTCGATCCCTTGCACTTGCGGCATCCGTCGCCAAACTGGTACCAGCCCTTGGTGCACTCGGCGCACAGCCGCCCGCGGTAGCCCTCGGTACAGACTCCGTTGCCGGCACACGACGCCGGACGCGGACATGCCACAAACGAGCTGCCGTCGTCCGAGAGCTCAAAGCCGGGGCCCGGCCGTGGCGGCTCGTGGCCGCCGGCGCAAACCGCACCAAACGGACACGGAACACAGCCCTGGCCCTCGACCTGGCCGTTCGGTCCGAACCAGTATGTGGTGAGGCAGGTGCAGTTGATCCACGACGCCGATCCCTCGGGCGCGCGCATAAACTCGGGACATGCCGTGCAAAACGCAGCGTTGCGCGTCTCCGAGTAGGTGCCGACCCCGCACGGAACACATGCCCCAGTAGTGCCGGACCCGACACTTCGCGTTCCGGGAAGACACGTCGTTGAGACCTGCGCCACATACGGCGAGCCGAGAATGTCCTCGCCGCCGACCTGGATCCGCAGCGTGTACGTTCCACCCTCGGCCACAAGCACGCTGAACGAGAGCTTGGAGCCGGCAAGGCTAAACGATGTCACCGGCGTCGTCTTGACGCCGAGCCGCATCGCAATCGACACAGCTGACGCCAGCGGCGGTGTTGTCACCTCGTTGTCGTACGCATCGCGGAGCGTGACACTGTATGTCACCACCGTCGCCGTCTCGAGTGAGAGCGTGCCCGTATCGGGCAGATCGTCGAGAGTTGACGCTGCTGCCGACGCTGGGCCGGGCACGACCTCGGCGTCGACGGCAGTAGTTCCGAGCACAAAGTCGACGTTGTTGACAGCGAGCTGAAGCGTGTACGTAAAGCCCGCAACCGTCGGCGGCCGCATCGTCACATCGTATATACCGTTGGTAGTGTAGGTGGAGACCGTGACCAAGTTGTCGAGCGAGGCAAGCTCGGCCGGCGCCGAGACGTACGCCTGCGGCACGTCAAGCCCAGTCTCGACCGGCTGGACCAGGGAGTCGCGAATGGTCATCTGGAATGGGCCGATGGTGTCACCGGCAACCACGGTGTATTGCGGGACGAGGCCAGTGACAAACGAGTTGGTGATGTTGAACGCCGAGCAGAACGGCGGTGTGGCGCCGGTCCACATCGATCCCAAGTCGGGCGTCCACGTGCACGTCCGCGCCGTCGAGCCGAGGAGGGTGAAGCCGTCATCACAAGCAAACGAGCAGGTCTCGTCAAACGCACCGGGCGTGATCGCGTTCGACGCCCCGGTACAGGTCGTGGTCCCGTCAAGCAGCACCGGGAGCGGCGGGCACGAGACCTCGGCGCAGGTGGGCGGCGGCTTGCTTGTTCCGTTCCAGCCTCCGCCCATGCACGTCCGCTCCTGGAAGCCGAGGACAAAGTCAAAGCCCACATCACAGGTGTAGGAGGCGACTGAGCCGAGATAGCCAAAGTTGGAGAAGGAGACGGTACCA
>NW_013657654.1:278181-318352 GCF_000142905.1 Thecamonas trahens ATCC 50062
GTAGAAAGCGGCTGCGCCGCTGTTGGCTGCAGCCACGGCGGAGAAGTCGGCGGCGGCGAGGGATGTGGCTCAGGCCATCGAGGAGGAGGAGGCTGTGGCGATGGGGCCGGGGGTGGCGAGTGCGGCGGCGGCGGTGGCGATGGCGGCGGCGGCGGTGATGGCGGCGGCGGCGGCGGCGAGGGAGGCGGCGGCGGCGGCGATGGTGGTGGCGGTGGAGGAGGAGATGGCGGAGGTGGTGGTGATGGCGGTGGCGGAGGTGCCGATGGGGGAGGAGGGGGTGGAGAGGGTGGCGGAGGAGGAGATGGGGAGGGTGGTGGCGGCGGAGGCGGTGATGGAGGAGGAGGAGGGGGTGGCGATGGTGGCGGCGGCGGAGGTGATGGAGGAGGAGGAGGAGGAGGAGAGGGTGGGGGTGGTGGCGATGGCGGCGGCGGAGGCGGCGATGGAGGAGGAGGAGGCGATGGTGGCGGCGGCGGAGGCGAGGGTGGTGGAGGCGGCGATGGCGGCGGCGGAGGCGGCGATGGCGGCGGCGGAGGTGGTGATGGTGGTGGTGGCGGCGAGGGAGGTGGTGGCGGCGGCGATGGCGGCGGCGGCGGGGATGGAGGCGGAGGTGGCGGGGATGGCGGCGGCGGTGGCGGCGGCGATGGCGGCGGCGGTGGCGGCGGCGATGGTGGAGGCGGTGGCGGAGGTGATGGAGGAGGAGGAGGAGGTGAAGGGGGAGGAGGAGGAGGAGATGGAGGAGGTGGCGGCGATGGAGGTGGCGGCGGCGGAGATGGCGGCGGAGGAGGAGATGGAGGCGGAGGAGGAGGTGAAGGAGGAGGAGGAGGAGGTGAGGGAGGAGGTGGCGGCGATGGAGGTGGCGGCGGCGGAGATGGCGGAGGAGGAGGAGATGGAGGCGGAGGAGGCGAGGGTGGCGGCGGAGGAGGAGGCGAAGGTGGCGGTGGAGGCGCCGGCCCTGCCCTTGCCACCACTCTTGGTAGCTGCGACTCGGAGGCCAAAGCTGATCGGCCACATACATTTCAGACCAAATCAAAAGAAAATGAGAGAGCGGAGAACGGGAGAGAGCGCGAAAAGGAGCGCGAGTTTGAGAGCGAGAGCGAGAGCGAGAGAGTGAGTGTATGTATGAGTGTATGTACGTATGTGTATGTATGTGTGTGTGTGTGTGTGTGTGTGTGTGTGTGTGTGCATGTGTGTGTGCATGCCCCCCCCTTCCCCCCCCCCCCCCCCCCCCTCACCCCCTCCACGTGTACTCGGTTGACGCCACTTTGAACGAAACCTACCATGATCCGTCAGCAGGCACGTGACGACGGCAAGGGCCACAGCCGTGACCAGCACCATGTCTGTCGTCCGAGTGCACACCATGGTCTATGGTTGCTACCGACGTAGGGTATATAGACTTGTTGGGTGAATCGAGACGAGAATGCCTGTCTGCCCTGCAGTAGCCCCCAAGAGGCGAGGGGAAAGGGGGAGTGGCAGAGAACGAAGGGTACTGGCGAAAAGCCCTTTGCGCGCGTGAGCAAGTTTTTTTGGGAAGAGTCCCTTCATTGCACACGTGGTTGTGTTGTGGCTCCTGCTCTTTGGTCAGCCTTTCCCCGCACCTACCTCGTCGCACACAACCTTGAAACGGGCGCGTCTTAGCTCAATCCTCACAATGTTGGATATACTACCTACAAGGGCTATCCTCTAGCTGGACGATGGTGGTGAAGGACGGCGTCGTCGTCTTCCCCGTCGGGGTTGTCCGGCCGTTGGATGGCGGGCGATTGCGGGCGGGCGGCTTTGCTGCAAGTGTACTGAACGGGGAACGCGGCGCTCCGCTCCTTTCCCTCGCCTCTCTCTCCCAAGACCATGTTGAACAAGACCGAGTGACCACAACCAGAACCTACACTACCAACCCACCCCACCCCGCCCTCTTCCCCCCTCCCCTCTACCCCACCCATACTCCGACCCGGGCTGTGGTGGCGGGACTAAGCCGCAATTTTTTCTTGTCTCACTTGTTCCCACACAGCTATGCCAACCACAGCCGGTCGTCTAACATCGCATGTCACGCGACATGTGCCACTCGCTCCCGCGGGGTGCCCTTCCCGCATACGATGCCCTTGTTGCTCTCTCTCTCACATACACTCGCGCGCTCTCTATACTTGGCGCATAGGCTTGGACCAGCAACCCACTCGTCTCCACCCATGACGCCACCTGTACGACACCTCGTTGCGGCACTTGTGGTACTTGTGCTGGTGCTGGCTGGTGCTGGTATCGATGCCGCTGGCTACGACCGCGCCGCTTGCGAGGCCGACAAGCTGGCTCATCCACCTGGGCTACCTGACGTGGCGAGTGGCATGCGGCTTGTTCGGCTGGTGACTCTGACTCGGCATGGCGATCGGACGCCTGGTGTCCCACTCTTCACCTCGCCGCCGTTCAACGTCTCGTGGTCCTGCCCGCTCGTCCGGGTGCTCGCCGACTCGCCGCCGGTGGCCACCCCGACTGCTGCCGTCTCGTTCATCCCGGGCCGCCAGGCTCTCGCCGGGGATTGTACCACATCATGGCTCACAGTGCGCGGTGCAGAGCAGCTGCGAAGCCTAGGTGCCGCTATCGGTGCGGCGTGGATGGACCCTGCGGTGCCCAACTCGCTGGCTGCCGAGATCGCCGCCGCACGCAACCGCTCCGGCCTTGTGGCCTATGCCCGCTCCACAGACGTCGCTCGCACGCTGATGTCCGGCTTGGCCTTTGTGGACGGTCTGCAGGCGCACTCGCCCGCTGGTGACCTGGGCATTTCCTCGCTCCACACCATCGCGTCGGGCCACGACAACCTCATGCCCGGCCCACAGTGCTCACGTTTCGGCTCTGTCAACCGCGGCGCACTGACCGCGACACCGGCCTCGAGCTTCATGGCCGAGCCGACCATTGCCGCCGCGGTCAAGACGCTCGATGCCGTGTTCAATGAGCTCAACACCTCGCTACCGTTCACCGATCCGGGCTACAACTGGCAGTACCTCATGGACAACCTGCAGTGCAAAGTCTGCCACAACAAGACCATTCCGCCGGCGGTCAGTGTGGCGCTCTTTGACGACATTGTCCGCATTGCTTCCGCCCGTTGGGCCTTCCAGATCAACGCGCCCGACGCAGTCAAGCTCGCCATGGGTACCTTGTTCTTTGAGCTGGCCGAGATGATCGGGGCCCAGGCGGCTGATCTCGACACCACCCCGGTCTTTACCTACCTCTCGGCCCACGACTCGACGATAGCGTACATGCTGGCTGGCCTCCGCGCCGGTCTTGGCGGCTTTGATGGCGTCTGGCCACCGTACGCCTCAAACCTGCACTTTCTGACCTATGCCGACCCGGCTCATCAACTTGTTGTCCTCCCGATTTACAACGGCGCCATTCTCGATGTCGCCTGCGCCCAGCGCGGCGACGGCCCTCTGCCGGGCGCCTGCCGCATCAATGACTTTATGGCACTCCTCAACAGCTCGGCCGTCTCGTTTGACGAGTACCCCAAGTTCTGCCGCAACCCGCCGTCGCCGCCGTCGCCCGCACCTGCGCCTGCCACCGGCCTCGCTGCCCAAACCCAGGGTGGCCTCATTGGCGGCTTCCTTGGCGGCTTCACCGGCCTTGTCGCCGGCGCGCTCATCATGTCTCTCATTCTCCGCCACCGATCCCCACCCTCCGCTGCAACCACGGTCTCGGCCTCCCCTACCACTCCGTCCGAGTCCGCTCCGCTTGTCCCTGCCTTTCCCAGGCGCGGGCCGTAGCCAAGGACAGCCAGCCGTAAACTCGCTGTTGTAACATCAATCAATATCAGATCCCCCCCTGCTCTCTGCTGATCTCCAACCAGATACCGGTTGGCTGGCAACTGGCTGGCGACCCATGGCCTCATTGACAGTCCCTTCCTCATTCGGCCCGGCAGCCGACTTGCGCCGTTTGCCAGAGTGCCAGGCGACAACCCGCTTTGCCCGCCGACACGCCACTACCCAACAGTGGCATGTACGGACAGCAGGGAACGAGTGGAATGCGGCAAGGGTGGCATGGAAGGAGTATGGGGCCTCGTCGTAGCTACCACTCCATGACCCGTGGCGGAGGCCCTTCGAACCCCCGCCTCAAGCCAGTTGGACGTCCGGTCACTCCTCGCCTGTCCCCGCCGGAGCGAACAACTCCTTCGCCCGCTCCGTCGTCCGCTCCTCCTCACCGGCACTCTCTGCCCCGCCTCCTGCTCACGCATCGCTACCGCCGACCTCATCGTCGGCCTCGGCCTCGGCCTCGTGGGCTAGGCGCACTGCTGGGCCTCCCGCTGGGGCTTTTGGAGCTGGAGCTGGAGCTGGGGCTGCTGCGGCGGGCAGCCAGTGGCAGACAGAGGCTGTGACAGAGGGCGGATCTGCGGTGGGTGGCGCATCTCTGGTTGGAGGTGGCGGTAGTGATGGGCGGCAAGGGCTTGAGTTGCAGCCGCAAGAGGCAGTGCCTGAAGAGGAGGAGATCGTGCCCGAGGAGCAGGCCTGGGTCGCCGAGTTGCGGGCGTACGAGGAGCAGAAGAAGACGGCGCCGTTTGCCACGGGGCCGGTCGAGGTTGTGACGTATGCCAAGATGCAGGAAAAGCAGTCGTCGTACAATCCGCTGACCCAACGGTACCGCGCGCCGTCGCAGGAGCTTGCCGCGCGGAGGATGGAGCAGGAGCGGCGGTACGCCATGGAGGCCCGCTCTCGGGCCATGGCTCGCCGCTACAACATCCTCTCCAACCTCTCGGATGACGAGCAAAAAGGGGCTCAGCTCGGCGCCGTCCGTCCGGACATCCGGCGCGATGGCTCGAGCTCGCCGTCGTTTGTCGGCATCAACGCTGCGCTCGTGGGCAAGAACAGGACCACAACGAACCACACCCACTACTCATACGACATCATTTCGGGTGCCAAGCTCCCGCCCAACCATGACTCGCTGGCGCCGTCGATCCGAGGTGGCCACGAGAAGCCCGTCGACGTCACCGAGGGCCTGCGGACCGCCAAGCGCCGCATCGAGCTGGAGGCTGCTGACCGCCGCTTTGACATTGTCACCGGCCGCGAGGTCGCCCACGGCCGCGCCTCGGCGCTGCAGTCTGTCCCGGTCCCAGACTATGCACGTCCGGCGGGCCGCTCGCCGACCCACTTGCCCGACCGCCCCGGCAAGCGCATCATCAACGTCATGCCGACGTACAACATCATCAACGGCAAGCAGTACGAGCCCACTCCCGCGCAGCGTCGCGCCGCCCAGCGCCCATCGTCGCGCGCAGGCGCGCCCGCCCTCGCCTCGGCCTACTATGTCCCGGGTCCCGCAAGCCCTGCTGGCAGATGGTAAAAGAACTAGTGTATTGCGCTCACGTCTTCTTGAACTACACAACCACGCGCCGACGGCACCGACTCTTCATCCGCTCAATGGCGGCAAAACCCACGATGCCGATGAACACTGCGTACGAGCTGGACCACACCACAACCAGCAAACCTGCCACAAGTAGCTTGACATGCCTCATCGGAATGCGGGCGGCCCAAGGTCCGGCGTTGGAAACCACCACGGCGCCGAGCGCCAGCATGGTGATGAAGACCTTGTTGAGGAAGCCGCTCGGAATCCAGCACGCGATCACCGCCGTCGCCAGCGCAGCGAGCAGCATCAGCGGCATTGCGTCGCAAATCTCCTTGCAAGGTCCGGCACAAGCGGTCGCGTCCTTTGGATACCGCACCGGTACCGGCCTGGCCTCGATCGACCGCAGCCGCGCTTCGAGCGTCTCAATGTGCGAGTGGAGGCGGTCGAGATGGACTGGCGCTGCTGCCGACGCGTGCCGTCCCTGCTCGCCGCGTGGGTACTCGCAGCCATAGGGACATGTCATGGTGACGGCCGGGCAGTCGTGGGCGACGTGGTGTTCGATATCGAGCGCTCGCACCGCCTCACCGCATCCCTGTGGGCACGGCTCGTGCTGGGTGCAGATCGAGATGTGCGACGGGAGCATCATGCCATGCACAAGAGCCGCGCACGTTGGGCACCGCGGGAGCATCGGCTGCAGCGAGGACACAATCCGAGCCGCAGACGCGTTGGCTTCAGGCCGTAACTCTTCCTCGCAAAACACACACGGACGCTTTGCGGCCTCGGCCGCGCAGTCGCGGCAGAACACCCGCTTGCACTCGCACGACGACTCCATCAGCCCCTCGGCCAGTGCGTAGCACGAGGTACAAGTCGTCAGATTGACCAGGTCTCCAAGGCCGGTGGCCGTTGGCGACGAGAACAACGACGACGACGGTGGCTGCATTGCAAACAAGTCGTCGGCGTTGAGCGACTGCGGGGGGCATGACGGTGCCGGCGGCGGCGGCGCCGGTGCCGTCGCAAAGATATCTTCACTGTCGTCCCACTCCCATCCACCAGCCTGGTTGCCAGAGGCAGCTGCAGACGAAGCAGCAGCTTGATGGCGCTTGCGCTGCTCATCGCCCCGCTCGCCCAGGTGCTTGAACAACCCGACATAGGCGGCGCTTGACGTAGCCCGTGTTGTTGTTGGTGGTGGTGGCGGCTTCAGCAGCATCCTTGACTTGATGAGCCCATCAGAGGTGATCTTCGGAGGGAGCATCGTCTCAGTCGTCACCGGCGCTCGAAGCCAGCGAGAACACGCCTTGTCCCACACGTACTTGAGCTCGGTCCCGTCGTTGCTCTCGTCGTCCGACTCGATGACGGCAAGCGCGTTCCGAAACATCTCCCACTTTGATGGCGGCGGCGGCGGTGGCGGCGGTGGAGCAGGGCGAAGCTTGTTACGCGAGGCTCGAAGCATGTCGCCGGTCACAACGACACTCCCTCCCATGTTAATGACCTGAGTTGAAGGATGCCTTCCACGTAGGGTAATCTGCGCGGGCTAAAACGTGGCGTGGTTTTGTGAAGGCTAAAAGAACAAAGAACGAAGCTTCCACTGCGACATCGAGGTCAGCGCGCAGGGCTTCCAAGACGGCGTGCAACGACAAGGCGTCCTGTGCCTTGTTATCATCTACCCGACCATCGGATGTAGATTGAAGCTGTGCCAGCGCAAAGGCCAGCAATGGCAAGAGCCAGATGCAATGACGTTGGCCCGGATATCGCAGTGTTAGTGGGGGGTACTTCACGAGCATCACGCGAACAACACGTTGCGTGACGACGGGGTCCGCGGCGTGGTCTTGGTCGGAGCGTGCAGGCCACGGAGCATAAATGTGTCGGCGATGGTGTGCAGGACGCTGCTAAGTGCGTAGCGGAGGTGCCTGGCGACGAGTCGATCGGGGCAGCAGCTGCGATGTCGAGCGGCGGGTGGCGGCTTTGACTCGTGCTGTCGTGCTCGGGGTGCAGTTGCTGCTGCTGCGTCGTGGGCGGTGACTGCGACGGAGTAGGGGCGTCGTCAGCAACGATGGCGGCATCAGCATCGAGATAGGCCACAAGGGTGTAAATGAGCGAGTCGGAGATCTCGACGAGAGCAACAAGGACCGCCAGACCCGGTAGGTCATGATGCGGCGCGGTAGCGCCGATCGAGAGCGCCATGACTTCGGAGATGGCTGCCACGTGGCGCATGGGAAGCGGGTCCGAGTCGGAGCCGGCAGCCGCAGCGTGATGCTCAGCAGGCCGCGAGCGGAGCCGGCGTGATGAGTAGCGCAAGAGGACGGCGGCCTCGTCCTCGATGGCCGCCCAGAGAAGGCCAGGTCCACGTGGACCAACCAGCGCTGCACGTGGCGTGTTTGGCCTGCGCCACTCGACCAACAGCTCGTTGTCGACCATGTCCCACAGGATGAGGCCAAGCGCGGAGCCGTGAACGTCGGCGTCGACAAACGGCGCAAAGAGCCAGACGTCGAGCGGCGCATCTACCAGTGGGTTGCCCATCAGGGCGCGGAGCCGCAGCTCGAGCGGACGCAGCAGCGGGTGGACACACTCTGAGCCGGCCACCGCCGCCGCAAGCACCCCATCGCGCACGTCGTTGGCAGCGGTGCGCTGGCGGGCATTGCCGCGGCGGCGGGCGGGTTGAGCCTTGCGCTTGGTGACTCGCGGTGACTCGCAGGCCTCGGACGATGCAGCGGTGGCCGAGACAAGCGTGCCCCAATCCGTGGCAATCGAATCGCCGTCATCATCCCCATCTTCCATCCCCACATCCAGCCTGGGATCGCTTGGCCCGGACTCACTAGCCGCGCCACTGGTCGGCGCCAGCCGCGGACGCATCATGTCGTGGATGGTGTACGACGAGAGCATCTGCTTCGCCCGCAGCGCCTCGAGATCGATCAGTTCCCGGAGCGAGGCTTTGGAAACGTTCTGAGCCAGAAAGTGCAGGACGGCGCGGGCGTGAAGAGCTAGACTGGCCAGAGCCGACAACGACGGCGTGAGCCACGATGCGGGTCTTGATTCCGCAGGTGAGGGAGACAATGCGTCGGCAGCCGACTCGCTGCAGAGCATGATGACGACCATGGCTGCGTCAAAGGCGACGACTGCAGTCAGCGAGCCATGGCTGAGCGAGGTATGACCCTGTGGCCGCTGTGCGCCGGCAAAATCCGCCGCAAGTACGGCCAGTCTTACGAGGCCCTCGACGTCGACCGCGACTGGTGGCGGGCCACCGGGACCATGCAGCCGCAGCAGGAGCTTTGACCCACGGAGGGCGACAAGACAGCCCAGAACCGACATGCCTACCACGGGTGCCTCCATATTGACGGGAAGAGTCGCGTTAGCGAGGTGAAGGCGCTGTCGCGCTCGTCGTGCTCGTCGTGCTCGACGCGCTTGCTGGGCTCGGTCGGTCCACTTCTTTGCCAACTCGGCCGACTGAGGACGGCGGTAGGGGGGGGGGGGCGGGTGGGGGGTGGCCCAAAGTAACCCCCCAAAAATAGCACTGGTCACGGTGTTCCACGCACCCGAGAGTTATCCACTCCTGCTATGGCGCATAGGCTCGGCCTTGAGAAGTGCCAGCTCACAAAGGAGATGGTACTACATGTATTAGATTGTGGGTGTGGTGTTGGATTGGGTTGGCGGAGTGGTTCGGTGGGGTCGGCGGGAGAGGTGGCAGTGGTACCGGGAGGAGGTTGAAACATCCTGATGCGGCTTCATGAAGATTCGCGGGTGACAGAATAAAAAGCAGCGAATTGTGGAGCTACCACACACAGTCCGTCAGCCAACTCAACGATCTCGACAGAGACAAAGACAGAGACAGAGCCAGGAAGGCAAGGAAACAAGCGCATCAACAAGCACAACAACCACTACTTTGCTCGTTTAACTACACACTAGCCAATCATGGCATCGATGAACCCTAACGAGTTCACCAACTACGTCAAGGAGACAATCAACAAGGCCGGCGAACTCGCCACCAAGCATGGGAACCCATCTGTGACGCCAATTCACATGGCTCATGTCATGTTTACGGATCCGGACTCTGTGGCGGCGCAGGCATGCAAGAAGCTGAACGTGCCATGTAACGCCAACGCGCCGCTGGTCCACAAGCTGCGCGAGGCGGTGGAGGCAATCAACTCACAGTCGCCGGCACCAGAGAACCCTGGCCTGTCGCGGCTGGCGATCGAGGCGCTGCAGGCGGCGTCCGAGGCGATGAAGCAGCGTCGCGATTCGTTCCTCGCAGGAGACGCGCTGCTCCACGGGCTGATGACTAACTCAAAGGTGTCGTCGGTGTGGACGTCAACGACTGGCAAGTCTGTGGACGATCTCAAGCGCACGCTGGACGAGATGCGCGGGTCGGCGCGGGCCGACTCGGCCAACGCCGAGGGCTCCATGGACGCGCTGTCCAAGTACGGCATTGATCTGACGGAGCAGGCGCGCGAGGGCAAGCTCGACCCAGTCATCGGCCGCGACGAGGAGATTCGGCGCGTGGTGCGGATTCTCGCGCGGCGGACCAAGAACAACCCGGTGCTGATTGGTGAGCCCGGAACGGGCAAGACGGCCATTGCCGAGGGCCTTGCACAGCGGATCGTCAACGGCGACGTCCCGCAGTCACTCCTCTGCACCATCATTGCGCTCGACATGGGCTCGCTTGTTGCCGGTGCCAAGTACCGTGGCGAGTTTGAGGAGCGGCTGAAGGCAGTGCTGAAGGAGGTGACCGACGCCGACGGCGAGATCATTCTCTTCATCGACGAGATCCACACGGTGATGGGCGCTGGCAAGACCGACGGGGCCATGGACGCGGCCAACTTGCTCAAGCCGCTGCTTGCGCGCGGCAAGCTGCGGTGCATCGGTGCAACGACGCTTGACGAGTACCGACAGCACATCGAGAAAGACTCGGCCTTTGAGCGCCGGTTCCAGCCAGTGTACGTCAACGAGCCATCGGTCCCGGACACCATCTCGATTCTCCGCGGCCTCCGCGAGTCGTACCAGGCGCACCACGGCGTCAAGATCCTCGACGCCGCGCTGGTGTCGGCGGCCAAGCTCTCGTCGCGGTACATCACTAACCGGTTCCTGCCCGACAAGGCCATTGACCTAGTCGACGAGGCATGCGCGGCCAAGCGCGTGGCGCTCGACTCGCAGCCGCCGGCGATCGACAGCCTCACCCGCAAGAAGCTGCAGCTGCAGGTGGAGGCGACTGCGCTCAAGTCGGAGAAGGGCAAGGACGCCAAGAAGCGGCTGGAGCGCGTGCAGGCCGAGCTGCAGGAGATCGAGACCGAGCTTGCGCCACTGATGGAGACGTACATGCGCGAAAAGGGCCGCATTGACGAGATCCGGCGGCTCAAGGCCAAGGTCCAGGAGCTGGAGCGCAAAATTGCCATTGCGGAGCGCAACAGTGACCTGGCGACTGCGGCAGATCTCAAGTTCTACGCCCTGCCAGACCTTGTGCAGCGGCTCAAGGTGATGGAGGGTGGCGAGGAGGGCGCCGCGTCGACGTCGCAGTCGTCGATCTCGCTCGACGATGACGAGGACGACGGGTCCAAGGGCATGCTCTCGCAGATTGTGGGCCCGCACGACATTGCGTCGGTCATCGCACGTTGGACGGACATTCCGGCGGAGGAGCTCTCTGCCAACGAGAACGACAAGCTGGCGCGGATGCCCGAGGTGCTTGCGGAGCGGGTCGTGGGTCAGCGGCAGGCGGTCAAGGCTGTGGCGCACGCCATCCAGCGATCGCGTGTCGGGCTCTCGCGGCCATCGGCGCCGATGGGCTCGTTCCTCATGCTGGGTCCGACCGGCGTGGGCAAGACCGAACTGGCCAAGGCACTCGCGGGCGAGCTGTTCAACGATGACAAGCACATTGTGCGGATCGACATGTCCGAGTTCTCGGAGAAGCACTCGGTGGCGCGGCTCATCGGCGCGCCGCCGGGCTACGTCGGCTACGAGTCAGGCGGCGTGCTAACCGAGGCTGTCCGCCGGCGGCCGTACAATGTGGTGCTCTTTGATGAGGTGGAGAAGGCGCATCCGTCGATCTTCAACGTCTTGCTCCAGGTCCTCGATGATGGGCGACTGACTGATGGCCAGGGCCGGACGGTCGACTTTTCCAACACGGTCATCATCCTCACCTCGAATCTCGGCGCCGAGGCGCTGCTTCAGTGGCACGCATCTCGCGATCCGGCCGAGGAGCTGCGCGCGCTCTCATCGTCGTCGGGCAAGTCTACCAAGGCGCGCAAGAACCTGCGCGGCGGCAAGGTGGTGGTCGAGTCCGACGACGACGACATCGACGACCTTGCCGAATGCTCGTGCTCGCCCAAGATCCCCAACGAGGTCCGCGACGCCATCATGGCCAAGGTCAAGGCTCACTTCCGCCCCGAGTTCCTTAACCGGCTCGACGACATTGTCATCTTCTCGCCGCTCGACGCCGGCGATCTCTCGCACATCCTCCGCCTGCAGATGGCCAAGCTCGCTCAGCGCTTTGCCGACCGCGACATTGTGCTCCACATCGACGAGCCAGCAGCACGCTTTGTCATCGCCAAGGCATACTCTCCGGTCTACGGCGCACGTCCGCTGCGCCGCTTCCTCGAGCGGCGGATCGTCACCGCCCTCGCCAACAAGATGCTTCGCAACGAGCTCCCGAACCACTCAGCCGTCATGATCTCGCACGACGCAAGCTCGGACAACCTCAGCTTTGTCGTCCGAGCTCTTGGTGCTGATGAAGCCACTGCCATGCGCCACTGATGGATATAAACATTGGGAGAAGTCACGATCGCTGTGTTCAGGCTGCTATGCGCGCGGTTGGCGCAGATGTGTTGGCTGGCCGCTGCAGCCGAGGCGGAGCCGAGGAGTAGCTGACGGGCCGCCGCCGGGCAGCTGAGGCAGCGATGGTGGACACTGGCAGTGAGACTGGGAGCCACTTGACTACAGCCCCTTCCCACACACAGCCCACGCACATACACCCACACCCACACATACACACAACGGAACACACTCGGTGTGGCTGTCTGGAGTGGTGTTGGTGCTGGAGTGGCTTGTGTGACTGGTCCCGCGAGGCAGCGACAGAGATAGAGAGCGAGCCGGTAGGGACAAGAGACGGGACGGAGGCAGCAAGGGAGGTCATCGGGAACTGGCTAGACAAGCTCAACTGATCGGACAGGCAAGCACAACTGATCGGACAGAGAAGCACAACTGATCGGACAGGCAAGCACAACTGATCCGACAGGCAAGCTCAACTGATCGGACAGAGAAGCACAACTGATCGGACAGGCAAGCACAACTGATCGGACAGGCAAGCACAACTGATCCGACAGGCAAGCTCAACTGATCGGACAGAGAAGCACAACTGATCGGACAGGCAAGCACAACTGATCGGACAGGCAAGCACAACTGATCGGACAGAGAAGCTCAACTGATCGGACAGGCAAGCACAACTGATCGGACAGAGAAGCACAACTGATCGGACAGAGAAGCACAACTGATCGGACAGGCAAGCACACCTGATCGGACAGGCAAGCACAACTGATCGGACACACAAGCGCATCTGATCGGACATACAAGCGCAACTGATCAGACACGCAAGCACAACGCGGATATGGCATCGCATCTGATAGAGGGATGCACTTCCATGTGTGCTGCCTACGGCGGAGTCCGTGGGTGGTGTAACAAGGGCGACAGGTACGTGGTAGGAAGGGAGGGCAGAGCGTGGGTGTGGGTGTGGGCGATGACCTTCTGACTCACTCGAATATGGATGGGCAGATACGGGCACAAGTCGCTGATGACCTGCTGCTGCTGCGAATACGCGCTCAAGTGCATTCAGTGCTCAGTAGCTTGCGTGGTGTGCCACAACGTGTGCTGGCTCTGCTGTTCCAACGTGTGCTGCGAGTCGCGCGCCAACACGTATCTGGCCACAAAGCTGCCGCTGGCTGCTGTCGTCCCGCTGCTCCGCACTGGCGATATCATCCTGTTCTCGTCGGACAACATCGTGTCCAAGATCGGGACAAACTCGCGCTGGACCCACGTCAACATGATTTACAGGCCCAATCTCCGCTCCGAGCCGTACTGCTTCGAGGTCACACTCCATCGCTGGCTGCCTACCCGTCACAAGGGCGGCGCTCAGCTGGTCCCGTTTATGGAGAAAATCGAGACCTATGATGTCGGCGGCCGCTTTGCCTGGCGCAGACTCCGCCACTTTCGCTTCACCCGCAAGCGCAAGCGCATCCTGCGCGCCTTCTTTGATGAGGTCGAGGACAAGCCGTACCAAGTCGACATGGCCGAGATGATGTACGCCGGCTTTGGCATGGGCAACGAGCACGACACCCTCGAGTCCATGTTCTGCTCAGAGGCCATCGCGGAAGCATACAAGCGTCTCGGCCTCCTCCCGGCCGACATCCCGTCCAACCGCTACACCCCCGCAGACTTTGGCACCGAACACCGCGCCGGCCAACACCTCAATCTGCTCGGCGGCGCCCGCCTCGCCCCCGAAGTCGAAATCCTTCGCAAAGAAGACATCGACCTCATCGAGGCCGCAGAGACCCGCCGCCACCACCTCAACGCCATGTTTATGGCTACCCCAGGCACCCGCGACCGCTTCTCAGTCTACACGGCCTCGCTCGTCATGAACCCGGCCGTCCTCATTGCCCTGCCCTTTGTCTCCTACCGCGCCATCGCCAATGGTGAGCTCTCGTCGGAGGACTTCTCCACAGGATCGTTCATCACGGGCAAGGTTCCGGCCGGCCGTGACCACTCTCGCCGCGGCCGCAAGACGTCGCGCTCCCACTCGGCCTCGTCGCTCACTGTTCCGGGCAGAGGCAGCTCGTACATCTACGACTCGGACGCCGTCGACGCTCTCCTTGCAGCATCCTCTGACGCCGGTGACTCTTACATCTACGAGTACGGCTACTACACATCGGGCGATGGCACGCCGCACCTCCCGCACGGCTCGTCCTCGTCGCCCGCGCCTGAAGTTCACTTTGCCCCAGAGACCCGCATGACCGCCGCCTCGTCGTCGTCGGGCCATGCCTCGCCGCTCGGCTCACACGCCTCGTCGTGGTCATCGGACTCGCATGTCACCACAAAGGTCCTCCAAGCTGGCTCGACAGGCGTGCCGGCCATCACCACCTCTGCTGTCCGTGTCGAGTCTGACCCGCCGTCCCGCTTGGGAGAGCCCAACGTGCCCATGTACGGCCACGGCGACGACCACCTGCTCAACATGGACAAGCCGGCCCACGCCCCGGTCAATCCCGTTCGCCGCGCCGCGGCCTCAGACCTCGTCATCGACTCGGCAAAAACCTCCATGTACATCCTCGGTGGTACCTACTCGTACTCGGGAGCCTCGGCTGACCTTCCACATCCCGAACACAAGCTCGAGCCGTCCATGTCCATCTCGGATGAGTTTGACTTGGTCTTCGACGACGCAGACCGTTAAAACCGTGTGCACCGCTGCCGCTCATATCTCGTCACGTATGTCATCCAATTCGGGCCGATGCCGCCCAGCTCGCGCCGCGATCGCCTCGCTCGCCACTGCCGCCGTTGCCTCGCGGACCACCAGCGGCTCAACCCCGGCCTCCCACGCTTCGATCCACCTTGCCAGGCACAGGCACCAGCGATCGCCCGGCCGGAGTCCCGGAAAGCTCGACCGGCGCCTCGGCGTGACGAGATCGTTGCCGCGCGAGCGGCTAAAATCCAGAAACTCCGCCGTCATCTCTGCGCACACCACATGCGCTCCTCTGTCGTCAGCCTCAGCGGTGCATCGTCCGGTACGCCGCCACCCGGTCAGGGGGTCGACCGAGCACAGCACGAGCTCGCCGCCGTCAATGTTTACCAACCACTGTTTGCTACTGCGGCGCGAGCCCGCGGCCAATCCAACCATGACTGCCATGGTGATTACGACGGACATGGCGGTCCAAGTCGCGCCTGTCATCGTTCCTCGCTGTGTCGGGTGTTCGTCGCGCTGACACCACCCGCAGCAACTCTCCCGCATCGGTGGCCGTGGCTCTGCTCGGCTCAGTCGTTCTTTGATGAAAACGCAGTCGGAGCTGCATCGCTGGGCGTCGGCTCGTCAAGGTTGTCAAAGAGAGCAAACGGATCACGAGATGAGGAGGTCGAGGGAGGCGCCGGCGAAGGGGCGGCCGTGGCCGAGGAGAGGAGCTCGAGAGCAAGAACTACGTCCTTGACCGCGCGGTTGAGCCAGAGCATCTCATGCTGAATGAGCGAGTCGAGCTTGTCGCTCATGGCTTCGGCGATGGCGTCGCCCTTCTCTTTGCCCTCGGCCTGCAGCTCGTCGAGGCTGTATCCATTGAGAGTAAACGCGTACTGCCGCTCTGCGAGCGGGACGTGGGCCTGGTGCTCCCGGATCGAGCCGGCAATCCAGCCCGCAACCTCACGCATGAGTGTCTGCAGCGGCACCACAAGCCCGTCGACCAGTTCCGGATGCGGCGCCGTGAGCGCACTGACCACCACCGGAGACCGCAGCACCTTGCCGAGCATGCCCAGCGTCCGTCGCACCTCGCCTGTTGCGCCGAGATCCACAACCTGCCCGACCCGCATGTAGCCGACCTGGGTATGTGCGGCTGCGAGCGCAGCCGCAGCGTGCTTGTCCGGCGCAAGCAGCGCCCGACCGGTGGCCACACCCAGCGCATAATGGGGGACTGCGGCTTCCAGCCGCGCATAGACCTCGTCCGGCAGCGCAGCCGACGCGAGCAACCGCTGATGAAAGCCCGGCGTCCGCAGAGCAAGGCCCAGCATCAGTCGCCGCAGCCCGCTCGCGCACGCCTCGTGCCCGCAGCTGGCCATCAGCTGCTCGCATGCCACTAGCATCCCATACGCCGCCACCTCGTCGACGTCCAGATCGTCAGTCAGAACCTCCAGCACCGTGCAAACTTCGGGCAGCTGTGTCGCTTCCGCACGTTCGGCCGCAATGTCGCACAGTAGCGTCGCCGCCGCTGGAAGCACCGCATCGGCCACCGCACACACTGCAGACGGCCCTGATCGACTAGGCGCACTCGCCACACTTGCCATCACGCTCATCAGAGCCTTGACCCGGCTTGGGCATCGCCCGCTGGATCCAAGAAGCTTTTCAACTAGGCTTGCCAGCGCCGACCTGACCTCCAGTGTGACGACATGCGGCGACGCCACGAGCTCCGCCAGCACCAGGTCGCGGACTAGCCACACACACGCCTCGACCAGCGGCTCCAGGCAGGCATCAGCTCCGTTGAGCGGGTGGTCCATTGCAAGCCCCATCAACGCGATCACTCGGCCAGCCTCTATCTCAGTTCCGATCGCATTCGACTGCAGGAGCGCGGCCCAGCGGACCAGCTTGGCCGCCACCGCCCCGCACTCACCACCAGCCGGATGCGCTTCGTCGTCCAGCGGGAGACTATGCGCAGCGTTCGCGCCCCATCCAAGACCGGAGCTTGACCCGGACTCGAGCGGCAGCATCGGTGAGTCCGATCCGTCTGACAATGCCGCTGGCTCTTCACTGGCATCGCCAGCAGTGTCGGGCGCGCCGTCGGCTCCGGAGCCAGGTGTCGCCTCCGGATCAAAGCCACCAACAGCTGCAGTTTCGCCGGCATCTGCGGCCGCCACCGGAGCCAGTCGCAGAAACAGGGCATCAATAGCGTCTGCAGCTGCAGTCGCCTCCATCTGTGCCGAGTGCGCCAGCGGGAGGGTCAGCAGCGTCAGGCCCATCTCCGCCGCCAGCACCTTGAGCGCCTTTGGAGGCTCAGGCACGGCTGTGGGCCCATCACCTGGTTGCGATCCATCATCGACAAGATGGATCTGACTCTCATCATCCACACCACCCTCGCTAGCACCAGTTGCCGTGCCACTGCCGTCGTTGGAGGCAGCATCGACATCTCCAGCGTGGTGCGGGTGATCAGGCATGGGCGCAAGAGCTGCTAGGATGCCACGGAGCAGTGCATCCGAAGGAGCCCAAGGAGCAGCAATCAGATCGTTCATGGAAGCCATGTTCCGAAGATAAGCACTTGCTGCCTTCAGATCATCATCCCGCAGCTGAGGATAGTCATAGCACAGGTCATGGAAGACGGCACTCGGTGAGGGACCGACCGCCTCGGCAGCCTCTACCGCCGCGGTGATCTCTGCTGACGCCGCAAGGAGCTGGGCTCGGAACTCTTCCCGCGTGCATGACATGCTTCGCTTGGCTACGGGTGGTGGGTGGTGGGTGGTGGTGGTGTGTCCGTCGTTGGTGGTGGTGGGTGGCGGTGCCGGTGTGGTGGCGGTCGAAGTGAGGGATGTCTCTCGGGTTTGCTGGACCGAGTTGCGCCGCAGCGCGCATCCTGGCCTGTGACGAAGGAGAGGGCTGCCAGGATTACGGATCAGATGGATAGCAGGACGCGGTGGATAGAGTAAGAATGTTTTAGATGGCTCGGGCGGGTGAGAGCGCTGTCGCAGGTGGTCAGACGAGGACCATGGAGCCCAGGCCGTGGAGAAGGATGACAGGGGGAAGGCCGGACGAGAGGGTGTCGAGGTCGGCGATGTAGTTCTCGATGGGGCCGGGAGGGGGAGAGAGGCTCGGCTCGGGAAGCGATGCCGGAGGGAGTGGGAGAGTGGTAAAGACCATGCAGGCTTGGGCCGAGTGCTGGCGGAACATGGCGTTGAGGGCGGCAAAGCGAGCGCTGCCCTGACCGTGGATGGAGGCGACGACAACGTTGATGGAGGCCTTGATGCGGGCCTGGTGCAGGATGGCCCGGACGCGCGCGGTCTCGGGCTCGATGTCTACGGCGGAAGCGACAAAGGTTAGGACGCGAATGGTGGTAAACTTGGTCCAGATGTCGGTCTTGTTGAGCATGTGGGCGTAGAGAAGCATGAGCGTGAGGGTGTGGACAAAGTCGCCCTCCATGCCTGTTACCGAGACTGGCCACACATCGATGGTCATGACCTTCTTGCGGCGGAACGGCATGCCTGAGCTGGCGCGGGCTTTGGAGGCGATGAGGTCCTTGTCGAGCGCGTCAAAGTTGCGCGCGACCATGATGTTTTTGCCCATGAACGACGCCGAGTTGAGGATGGTAACCCACTCGCGCGGCTCGATCCGGCTCGAGCTCGTGTCGTCGACAAAGTTGTCTTCTACTGCGTTGACGTACTTGACGCGGTATTGCGAGACAGTGCGCTCGCCGAGGCCACCGCCGGCCTCGTCGACCTCGTCGGTCGAATCGCCGCCGTTGTTGATGCTTGCCCGAGCCGGCATAAAGTGGCTCGAGCTCGACGTGCCCAGGATGGGCGCCGGCGGCGTCGGTCGCGGGCGCAACGCTGTCAGCGCTCCCGGGGCATAGCTCGAGTACTCGGGAAAGCCGACAATGACGGTGTTGGGCTTCATGGCACCGAGACCGGCCATCTCGATCAGGTTTTGGGCGCCAGCCGAGATGGACGGGGCGATGACAAGCTCGGAAAATGCCTTGAGGCGGGTGTCCTTGATGAACGCGTTCCACGCAGCCTCGTCGCGCTTGAACCGGTCGCCCTGCGAGTACAGGTCGCCGACGAGGACCGAGCCGATGAGAAACATGCCGCCCTTTTTGAGGTTGTTGGCGGTGTCGATGAGCGAGACGTTGGCGCGCGCCGATCCAACGAGCAGCAGGATCTGCGGACGCCAGTACTTGACGTGGTCCTTCCGCACATCGAGGCGCAGCATGTACTTTCGGACCTGATGAAAGTAAATGGCCTGCGAGAGGTCGCCCCACGAGGTGCGCGGCGACTGCAGATGGATGTAGACAAAGAAGACAACAAGGCAGACAAACGAGACGGTGGCGGTGATCCATCCCACATAGAACATGGTGAAGAAGCAGAGGATGGCGCCTGCGAGCGAGGTCCACTGGTTGGAGTAGCGAAAGGTTGGCCGCCAGTTGGGCGTGCCGGAGATCTTGAGCGAGAAGCAGGCAAAGTTGACGACGCAGTACGAGGTGAGGAAGAACATGGTGGTGACGGTGGCGAGCAGGTTGAGGTTGCCAAGAATGAGCAGGATCTGGACGATAGCCCAGGAGAGCACTACGCCTAGCCGCGGCTCGTCGGTCTTACCGTAGCCGCGGCCAAATACATTGAGGAATGGAATGAGCTTGTCCTTGGCGAGTGCCTGCAGGACACGCGACGAGCCGATGAGGTTCCCGAGCGCCGACGAGACAGTCGAGCACACGATACCGATCGTCACGATCCACCATGCAAAGCACACGTTCTGCAGAATAAAGTAGTTGTTGAGCAGTGCCTCCGACTGCACAGTGTACGCGAGAGCAAAGGTGAGGATGAGATAGATGACAAGTGTGATGCCGAGCGCAAGCAGCGTGCCGCGCGGAATCGACGACGAAGGCGTACGCAGATCGCCGGACAGGTTGGCGCCGGCCATGATGCCGGTCGAGGCAGGGAAGAAAATGCCAAAGACCGTCTGGATGGTCTGCGGCTCGACGCCGACCGGCAGCCGCTTGAGCTTGGGATACAAGTTGTGCGAGAGCGTCTCGCTCGACCACGAGGTGAACCCGATGCCCACGTTCTTGGGCGCAAAGAGGACCGAGCCCATGGCTGAAGCAATCGAGACCATCAGCACGGCAAAGATGACGAGCGAGGTCTTGGCGTACGCTGACGCGCCGACCAGGCAAACAATGGTGACCAGGAGGAGCATGGCGGACGAGTACAGGATGCCGTACCACTTGGAGGTTGGGATCCACTGTTCGAAGCCGGCCATGAACGCCTCGGAAAATCCGACCAGGTACAACGCGCAGCCGACAACGTTGGCCAGATAGAAGATGACCCCGATGGAGCCGCCAAACTCGGGACCAAGCGCCCGCGAGATCATAAAGTACGCTCCGCCGCCCTCGATCTGCCCGTTGGAGGCGATGGCGGACATGGAGAGCGTCGTCAGCGTGACAACAAGAAAAGCAAAGATAATGACGCCAAACATGGCAAACAGCCCGGCCTGTCCAGTGCACCATGGCAAGCGTTCAAAGAGAATGACCTGCGAGCGTGATCGAGGTGAGTGTGGAGGATGCGACGACTGGAAAAAGAAGAGAGGCTCCCCCTGAAAACCCCCCTTTTGAACGGAGTGGCATGCGCTCTGACATGACAGGGAGCGACACGTACGCCGAAAATGGAGAGGACACAAGGGACGAAGACACCCGAGAAGGTGCTCAGCTTGGAATGAGCAGCGGCAGAGTCTTGTCCATCTTCAATGGTCTCGTCTGCTTGCGCATATGTCGCCAGGAGCGGCTCAAACTGGTCCGCCATGGCGGGGCGAGTGGAGTGGCAGGCGTTGCCTGTCACACCGCCTCTCACACATGGCGCTGATCAGAAGAGTTGGCTACACGTCAGCGGCGGTCCGCTGGTAGACGACATCAGGAGTGACAAGGGCGTTGCGATGGGAGACAGCCGATCGCGGAGGGGTGAAGCCTGCGGCAGCTGAGGCCTGGATGACACGCTTGCGCTCGCTGGCGCGATTGCCTTGTGAGCGACCGAACGGATCGACGCTGACCTCGGTGGACGAAGAGAAAGGATCGTGCGTGACCGAGACCGGGCGCCGGACACCGGTGCTTCCGGGGCCAGAGTTGATTGAGCCGCCGCCGGAAACCGCGGGCGCTGTCGCGTGGTAGAAGGCTGGCTCTGACATGGTCGCCGGCCCCGATGATGAGAGCAGAGCCTGGAACGAGCGCTTCTTGGATCGTCGGCGGAAGAATGCGCCCAAACAGTAAACAGAAATGAGCAGCAGAGCCAGAACACCCAGCCCCGATGCAACCCAAGCCCACAGTGGCAAGCCAGCGTAGACCTCTTCTCCGTGCGATGCCATAATCACTCGATGTCTATTCTGGTGTCTTGAGGTGATGGAAGGCAGAGGCAGAGGCAGATGCAGATGCAGGAGTAGATGAAGAGGTAGCGTCAGCCAGAGATCGAGACGGAGGCGGAGAGAGAGAGAGAGAGAGGTGTGTGTGTGTGTGGCAACTTTCCCTGATCGCCGATGATGTAGACAGTCTCTGCTCTGCCTGCTCCAGTCTGCTACGAAACCGAGCCACAGCTCCTATCAAGTCTGACCTTTGATCGGTATAGACTCCCTTTCCAGATGTGTGCGATATGTACCGAGGGCGAGTGTGTGAGCCAGTACTTCCTTCCCCGCCGTGTGTGTGTATGTATGTATGTATGTATGTATGTGTGTGTATGTGTGTGTGTGTGTGTGTGTGTGTGTGTGTGTGTGTGTGTGTGTGTATGTCGCACTCGGTTCGTGTGCGGGTGTGTGGGCCTGAATGTACGGCTGTAGTGCGTACGGCGTATGGTGTATAGTGTGGTGTGTGTGTGTGTGGGGGGGGATTGTGGCAGTCAGTGATGTGTGTTTGCTTATGTGGGTGTACGTGTGGGTGTGGGTGTGGGTATCTTTGTCCTTGTAGTGGTCGTGCCGTCGTCGCCGTCGTTGCTCCTGTTCGCCTCTGGTCGTGCAACTCGGTGTGTGACCTCTCCGACATCGCATGACTGACATGAAATCCCACCCTCCCCCCCCCCCCCCCCCGCCCTGCCTGCCTGGTTGCCGTCCGATCCGTCGCGGTGGCCGACCCCCTCCTCCCGCCCCCCCCCCTCCCCCCCCTCCCCCCTGTTGAACACGCTGTCCTCGTCCCGTGCTCTCTATGGCTACAGCCGACTGTATTTGAACAAGACATAGTTGTAGCAGTGTCCATAGCTGGCGACAGACGGCAAACATGTCGACCAAGGACGTGCTTGATGGGCTTGGGAGTGGAGGCAAGGGTGAGGCGTTTCCGCGGAGGAAGGCCATGCGGCGACTGCAGAGCTCGTACAATGATGAGGTGAACAAGCTGCTGAGCGAGATGGCGAGCAACTATCAGTCGCTACTGGAGGCTGCTGCACTGCCTGGTGACTCGACTGCTCGGGCACATGATGCAGAAACCTTTCACATCTCGGCTGCGCTTCGCGTCAAGACACACACGGAGGCTCTCGTCCGTGCAGGCCGGGAGCTCCTGCTTCTCATCGCTGCCCTCAAGAGAGATCGCTGCCTTGCCCAGTCCGCCGCCATGAATGCTGCTGTTGATGCTGCTCGTTCGTCAGCTGCTAACGCTACCCAAGATGCCTCGGACTCGTTGGATGAGCTGGCTTCGCGTGTCGATGAGCTCCTTGCTTCGCTCGAGACCGAGTACTACGTCTCGATGGAGTAGCCCCGCTCCTCCCCCTCCCCCCCCCCCCACCTCCCCATGATCACAATGGCATGCCCACCCTCTGGGCGATTGCTGATGGCGGCACTGAACCGCGAGCGGATGTCGTGTGTGGTCGTCGTGCGGGAGTTTGGCGCAAACAACATAGAGCAAGTGATCGTGCGGGACGAATGCGTTGATGATGGGTATACATGGTAGATGCGAGTATGAGAAAGGATGCGTGTCTGTGTTGCATGGGGAGGCAAGGATGATGAGGCAGAGAAGGTGTGTAGCAATGATATTGGTATCGATTGATAGTGTGCGAGAGCAGGCAAAAAGGGCGCCAATGGGAAGACAATGACGGGTGGCGAGGACAATGACGACACAGGCAACAAGAGCCACCACCGAACACCCCTGCTACCACCACCCAGTATCACACCTCACCACCCACACTCACTCCCCCCCTCCCCCCACCCTCCCACATATATACACCACACACACACACACATACACACACCACACATATACATAGACACATCTTCTTCCCTCCCCCCCCCCCACCTCCACCTCCACCTCGCCTATCCGTAGCTGATCACACCGGTTGGCGCCAAACGGGCAACAAGCAGGAGACGGAGACAGTAGAGACTAGGTAGAGGCTGGAAAGAGCGACAAGTCGAAAGTGGACACAGTCGGAGAACAGGTGGTGGCAGAGCTGGTCGCAAAGGCATCCATCCTGTTGAAAACTAGCCGTATCGATCTCGACCAATCGCATCAATCTCGACCAACCGCATCGATTTCGTTGAGAGCCAACCGCATCGACAAACCATATCGACATCGCTGAGTTCAACATCATCGACATCAATCTCAGTCATTGGCAAAGATGTCGGGCAAAGGTCGGGCAGAACAGCTTCAGGATGCGCTGACTTTTGCTCTGGCGCAGGCGTTTAGCAAGCTGACGGCGGAGGAGTTTGTGGCCAAGTTCCCGAGAGCGCTCAAGAGTAGTTCATCGACAGTTCGCTTTCTCTCCCACTTGCATGACTCGGTCCATCCGCTCGTTGCCGCCAACTGCCAGGCCGAGTTGCGGGTGATTCTGAAGGAGATGAAGCTGGAGGACAAGCTTGCAGAGCTGGACGACTACGCTGAAATGCCGCACAAGAGCGAGGTTGCTTCCGTCGAGTGGCAGGAGCAAGAGACCTCGCTAGCTCCGCACGAGATGGCCAGGCTCCGCCGCATCCAGGCCAAACTCCGCGAGCTCGCTGAACTGGATCGCGTCATCAGCGAGGAGTCGCGAGCCGCAGACGAGCTGGAGGTCGACCTCGCTCATGCCAAGGAGACCATGGCCAAATTGGAGCAGGCCATCGAGTCGTCCCAGGCCTTTGTCGACGACCTGGCAGCCTCAGTGGCCTCACTCGCCTCAACCAACGAGATTGCGCTCTCGATCATGGCCGACATGGAAGTCATTCCCTCGCCGCCCGCCTCTTCGCGGGCCACCACCAGTGCATGACCCCCTCCTCCCTCCCCCCCCCTCCCCATCCTATAAACTGTATCTCTAGGACCCATCCAAGCGTCTGTGCGTCTGGCCTGGTTGTCTCTCCGCAGCAAGCGGTCGGCGAGCCAAGCGAGTGAGCGCGCCAGGCAGCGGCAGCAGCAACAGGAGGAGAGACCACGACCAGTCACGACGACGACGACGACCACCACCACCACTCGACGACAAGTAGAGAGCAAGGAGATGCTGCAGCGAGTGCCTCATGCTATGGCACAGGCGGAGGCCCAGGACGTTCGTCTGGAAGAGCGGCGCGCGGCCGAGGTGGCTGCTCATAAGCGGTTCTTCTGGAAGCAATCTGCTGCCGAGACGCTGGAGGCTCAGCAAGCGGCTCTGGAGGCACAGCAGGAAGCGGCGGCTAATATGGGAGTGGCGGTGGATAGGCGGAGGGAGACTGGCGCTGGAATGGGGAGAGATCAAGGCCGGCACAGTGGTGATGATGGCTGGGATGGACAAGATGGGCATGAGCTCTCTGGTGATGACGGCTGGCGCGAGAGTGAGTCTGGAGATGGAGATGGCCCACAGGATGGGCTTGCCCATGAGCTGTATGGTCGCCGTCGGCCTTCAGATGGCTACCCTGGTGTTGGTGCTGCGGGCTCGGCTGGAGGCTACGGCAGCCGGAGTGGTGGTCCTCACGGCGGGCAGCAGCATGTGGCACCCAACGCGGCAGAGATGCGGGCGGCTAGGGCTCGGGCAAAACTTCGCGCTGAGAAGGAAGCTGCGGCCGAGGCCGAGGCCGAGGCCGAGCGTGTGCGTGCGGCCAAGGCCGAGAAGGTTGCACGGGCTGTCAAGGCGCAAGAGGCCGCCCGCAAGCGGATGCGGCTGTCGCAAGTGCTGGACGAGGCCGAGGAAGCCGGGGCGCTATCGTACGGCACCGCTGGCGATGACTTGGAGCCGGGCGCCCAGGCCGAAGCTGAGCTGGCGGCACAGCGCTCGTCGCAGGCGCGGGTAGCAGCCATTGCGCAGCGGGCATCGCCGCCGCCAGGCCCGCGGCGGGCTATCAGCTCGCCAGCCGCGCTGCAGCAGCTGCGCGTCCCGGTTCCCTTCCCGCACGAGCTGCTCGAGGGCACTGTGCTCTACAAGCACACCAAGGATGGCAAGGGCAAGCTGCATTCGCGGGTCTTTGTTCTCTCGCCCACCGAGCACCACACCATCGAGATTGCGTGGTACAAGGAGGACGCGCCCGATCACTCGGCCGCCACCCTGCACCGGATCTCGTTCGGCCTTGCGCCGCGGTTCTCATGGGAAAAGGCCAAGGAGGTGACCCGGACCAAGCTCTCGGCGCTTCCGATCGACTGGCGCAAGCTCTCGCTCGTCCTTCACACTTCGGTCGGCGAAGTCTACGTCGTTGCGCCACGGCTCGAGGTCTTCTCGGCCTGGGCCGCGCTCTCGCTCGTCCTTCACACTTCGGTCGGCGAAGTCTACGTCGTTGCGCCACGGCTCGAGGTCTTCTCGGCCTGGGCCGCGCTCTCGCGGCAAAACCCCGCGCTCGACGACAGTTGAGCGCTCTGCCACGCGCTCACGAGCGGAAGAAGACCGAGAGCCGCCGCCGCTCCGATGGCGACGCTGCGGTGGCCCGTTTGTATGCCCGCTTGTTGCCGTACGCCACCGTCGGGGCCCAGAACCGCTTGTATGACGACTTGAGCAGCGCGTAGCTGCCAGCCACCGACTTGCGATACTTGCGGCGCGCCTTGGTGTGCGCTCGCAGCTCGGCGCGGTACGCCTTGACCGCCTTGCGCGACGACTTGCGGGACGGACGCTTTGGCCGCTTCGGTGGGCGAGGCAGAGCCTTGGCGGCCTTGATCTGGGCGCCGAGAAAGGTGACCAGCTGCTCTTTGTAGCGTGCAAAGCCGCAGTGGCCAAGAGAAGCGAGGATGCGTGTGATGCGGCGGTAGTTGTGTGTGTGGGTGGTAAGGTTGATCATGCGCTCGCGATGCGCCGATCGCGACTTGAGCCGGGCAACCTCACCTGTTTCCTCGTCGACGAGCCGCCACCCGTAAAACGCCAGCATGCGCTTGTAGGCTTTGACAACCCAGGCTGAAGCCGATGCCGAGCCTGCGATGAACTCGGCCTCGGCCTTGCGCAGCCGATGCGCATACGGATTAACCAGAGCCACTGGATGTAGCTGTGGTTGGCCTCAAGCTTTGCGTCCGACCACTTGTTCACAATCCGCCTTATTGTCGCAATCCGCCTTATTGTCGCCTTGTTTGGCCTTGCTGCAGCCTTATCCAGATGGAACGCCACATTGGGCATCTCGAGATCGACGACGAGCCGCCGCAGCTCGACGACGACGACGACCACCGCGATGCCGAAGACGACAGCAATGATGAAGACGACAGCAATGATGATGGAGATCCCGATGATGGTGGAGATGATGATAATGATGATGATGAGAATGATGATGAAGATGAGGATGACCTTGCTGCTCTTGATGCTGATGAAGTCGATGCCGACCGCCCCCGCTTCCGATGCCGTCCCGACTTTGGTCTCAACCTGTTGCCACTGGCAGAGCCACTCGTGTCGTCAGCTGAAGACCACCGACCCATATCTGCAGCCTGCTTCCTCCAGCAAATCCACACACCCGCACTCGCACTCTCTTTACACACTCCTGCTACGTGTGTCAGGTGTGTCAGCTGTTGTCGCCACACGGGGTGGCAGTGCCAGCGCTCTGTCAGTCGTTCGTTCCTGCCGCATGTGCCGCAATTTGCCCCAGTTTTGGTCAGGTCGATGGCCTCAGGTGGGGAAAGCCCGTCGGGATGGCCAAGTGTGGCAGATGGCTTCGATCAGTAATATGCAGGGCTAGGTATGAGGTAGATGCTGGTACGGTGATGGTGGTAGTCGATGGATGAGTGTAGTCTTCCGCGGAGGGTGGCTGTGGCTGGCCAACCTCCACCAATTTGGGTGTGGGAGCCAGTTTTGGTGATCTCCGTCACGACAGACAGCTGTCTCTCAGGTACAGCCAATAGCTCGCGTAGCATCGACATGATATTCACATCCACGTATTTAGGTCACACCGGCGGCGGCATACCGGCCTTGAGGTTCTCGATGGCCTTCTTAGTCATCGATGCCGACTTGGGATCGAGGTCGAGGGCGATGTGGTAGTTGCCGAGCGCCGCGTCGTAGTTGCCGAGTAGGGCGTGAGCCTTGCCGGTCATAAAGTAGATCGTTGCCTCCTTGGGCGCATACTCGCGGAGCTTGGCCAGCTCTTCCAGCGCGGCCTCGTAGTCGGCCATGGCCATGAGGACGCCAGCTCGCTTGAACCGGGCCAGCGGATTCTTGGTGTCGATCTGGACAGCGAGGTCGAGCATGGCCAGCGCGTCACCGAGCGCACCCGAAGCCTGATGGACCATGCCGAGGTAGCAGTAGAGGACCGAGGAGCGGGCGTTGATGGTGATGGCCTTGCGAAAGTGGAAGGCAGCCATGGCGTGCTTTTCCTGCCGCAGCAGAATGAGTCCGATGCCGTACCACGCGTTGTAGTGCCGCGGATCAACTCGGATCGCGTTGCGGAAGCATGCCATGGCCTTGCCAAAGTCCTCGTTGGCCACCAGCTCGTGTCCGGCGAGGGTGTACCCGTACGCAAAGTTGGCGTCGAGCTGGAGCGCGCGCTTGAAGAACTTGAGCGCTGTTGTGTGCTCCTTCTGCAGTGAGAAGCAGTTGCCAAGCGCGCACCAGGCCTGCGGCGCCTCGCGCGAGACTGCAAGCAGCGACTGCGCCAGGTAAGAGAGCTCGACAGGCCGCTGGAGGTGCCACAGTGCTGTCGAGTAGTACTCCATCCCCTCCATCAGGTACGGCTCGCGCTTTCGCGCTTCCTCAAACACCCGTGCCGCCTCAGGGTAGAGCACGAGCTCAAACAGCGCACGGCCGACGAGGCCCAGAACGTACCCGGTCTCGTAATGTGCCCGTGGCAGCGCCTTGAGCACCGAAATGGCCTCGCGGGCCCGGAACGACCGCAGCTGGCGCAGGCCCTCACCGATCACCACCAGCAGCGACCGCAGCTCGTTGTTGCCCTTGCGCGTCGCAACAGGCACTGCTGGCAGTGCGGTCGGCTCGGACGCGGGCGAGACTGCCGCCATCGGTGCTGACTCAAGCACCGCGCCTGTGCGGGTATGGGCACCACCGCGAGTGCCAGCCCGCTCTCCATTCCGAGCCGCCATCCGCAGCGGGACTGCCACCTCAGCCACCGCCCGCTGCTCGTCCTCGTCCGAGTCGGTGGTGGCAGCGACGCCGGCGCGGGTGCTCGACCGCGTCCGCATCCCAACAAGCAACGGCGCATCGTCGTCGTCTTCGTCGTCGTCGAGGCCGGCAAACCGCGCGCGCCGCCGGTACCGCGGTGCCCGCGGCGGCTTGTGCATCGGCGACAGATTCGCCGACGCCGGGGTGTAGCTCGGCGGGCGCTTGCGGCGCGGCGCGAGGCGCGGCGGTGGCACGCCGCCTCCCGACGGCGTGATGGCCGCCCCACCAGGCGAGGGCGTCACAAACGCACCGGTGGCGCGGGCCACCGACGCCGGAAGCGCGAGCGAGCCCGCCATCGGCGTGTTGAGCGCACCCGACGCGGGAGTCGGCATCACCCGCATCGACGACGAGACCGACGGCGTGTGCAGGCCGTACTCGGGGCCGGAAAACAGCGCCGACGAGGTCACGCCGCGGTCCATGGGCGTGAACCGGAGGTTTGACGCCAAGTCTAGCGACGGCGAGCCAACGCGCGGTCGGACCTTGTCCATTCCGGCCAGAGCCGCGTCGGCATCGCGGGCGCCCACAGCGGCTGGTGGCGGGCGCGCAAAGGCAGCCGCCACCGACGCCAAGCCCGAGTACGCCGGCTCGGGCTGCGGGGCAGGAATGGGAACCGAGGGCATGCCGTAGAACTCGGTGGGATCGACGTCGGCGCCGAGCTCCACCAGCCGCTCGTAGGCGGTAAAGAGGAAGGGATTGGCCTCAAGCGCCTTGCGGTAGTAGGCCGCAGCAAAGCCTAGCCGAGCCGAGAGGCGACACACCTCGCCGAGCAAGAACAGCGAGCCAGCATCAGGCATGGCCTGGCCGATGAGTGATCCTCAGCTTCACCATGGGCAGTCTCCTCGTTCTCGTCCTCGCCCTCGCCCTCGCCCTCGAGGTCGGGATGCGCCTGCACACCGGATGGTGTTGTTGGAGTGGGATCAGCCCGAGAGTGAGCGGAAGCGGTGGCGGTGGCGGCGTGTGCGACAGAGGGCTGGGTGCCGGCGAGGGCGTTGGGCGGGAGACGGAGGTTGAGCAGGAGAGCCTTCTCAGCCTGGTGGAGGTCCCCAATTTTGAGACTTGCTAGAGCATAGAGATAGCGAGCTCTGTGCGAGTTGAGCGTGCTGAGCACTGTGGCAGCCGCCCGTAGTTGGCCGGCAGAGTAGAAGGCTGTGCCCAGGAGGAAGCGCGAGTCCTCGCTGGGAGCCTGGGCCACCAGTCTCTGGGCGTAAAACACGGCATTGTCATACAGATGGGAGGCAAGCGACGCAGACACAACCTCTCGCAATGCTCCGTCCATACTCGCCTGTTTCCCCTCTTTCTCTCTATCACGCTCCTTGCCCTGACTCCCTTGCCCAGGTCCGTGCGACGGGTGTGTCGCCCACTCTGCTGGGCGCCAAAATGGGGGCCGACCGACCGATGGTCAGCTTGACCGACCGCTGGGCAGCTTGACCGACCGCTGGGCAGCTTGACCGGCCGATTGGGGGCTTGACCGACCGATTGGGGGCTTGACCGACCGATTGGCGGCTTGGCCAACAAACGGGCGGCTTGACCGGCCGATTGGGGGCTTGACCGACCGATTGGGGGCTTGACCGACCATTGGCGGCTTGATCGGCCGATTGGGGGCCGACCGAGCGAGTGGTGGCCGACTGATAATCGGCCACTCGCTGCTCCTGTTATGGGTTTAAACAGGCCAGGCGGCTGGCGATGGATCGGCTTTCGTGTACGCTTCATAGCTGCAGTCCAGCATCTTATTGGCCAGAGCATGTGGTGGACAGGACGACGGCTTACCCCGACGAGAGGATCCGCGCCTTCTCGGCCTCGAGCTTGTTCCACTTGGCGAGGAGCTCCTTCTTGCGCGGGCCGATGACTGACGACGGAAGATGAGAGGCGTAGACAGCTTCGAGCTTACCCATGAGCTTGACGATGTCTTCCTCGATGGTCTCGAGCCGGATCTTGGCCCGCCGCGTGCGCATGACGTCGGCGACTCGCGCGTCACCGGCCACCTGCTCGCATGCGTGGCGCACCAGCGGCGAGACCGCGGCTACCCGCCGCGACTGCGTCGTCGGGTCGTACTGCAGGACAAATACGTCCGAATCCTTGAGCAGCTCGTCAAGCGCGCCTGACTTGCCGTCAAAAGCATCCGCCGCAATGGCGGCATACGACTCGCCGCCCACGCCGGCCCGCGCCACCATCACGATAGTGTCGTAGACTTCGAGCGACTTGCCGGGCGTCGCCGCAGACTCGGCCAGCCGCCGCACCACACGCTCGGCCTCGAGCTGCATCTTGGCCAGTGCCTCCAGCGGCGATCCAGCGCCACCAGCCGTCGCAAACGCCCGCCGCGCCACCTCGGACAAGTCTGCAATCCGCCCGCCCACAGCGTCCACCACACGAAGCAGCTCCGAGTGCACCACCGGCGGCACCGTCTCGAGCACCTCCTCGGCGCTGTCATACTGCGTGTCCGCCAGCGCCTCATGCCGCTTGTGGCTCTCCAATTCGAGTCCCACCAACTGCCACAGCAGCGAAAGCTGGCCCACCAGCGAGTGCGATGCCTTGCCGAGCGCAGACCGCATGCTCTCGCGCTCCGCATCCTCATCGGTGCCGCCGTCGCCGCTGCCGCCTCGGCTCTGGCGCTCGCTGAGAGCAATTCGGTACCGCGCTAGGTACTGGACCGCCTCGCCCTCGCTCAGATCGTTGAGGAACAGCGCCGACGCGTCGAGCGACCGCGACCGCAGCAGTGTGTCCAGCAGCGACTGCGCATGGTCGGAATCGTCGACAAACACCACCCGCGCTGACGTTCCCACTCGGACGAGCCACCGCACAAAGGTCTCGAGCACAGCCTCGACCGCGCCTGCATCGAGCTCCGCCAGCACGTCGCCGAGCCCGTCAATGACCACCACCGCTTGCCCACGCCCAGATCTCCCGCCAACGGCAAGTAGGTCGGTCTGCAGGTCAAGCACAGAGAGCGCGATCGCCAGCGTCGAGAGCGTGGCCTCCAGCCGCGACTCAATCGACGACGCCTGGAGTTCAGAGCCCTTGGGCAAGAACGCCTCGACGTAGCGAAAGACCGCCGAGAGGGTCGAAAACGACGGCCGGTAGCCGACCACCTCCTCCAACTCGTCCAAGAACGCGTTGGCCGTCGCCGCCCCCGACGACCGAGCCCGACACGCAATACGCAGCACCCGCTTGCGCTCGACGCCTACTGCCGCCGCCACCTGCCGGGTCTTGCACATGCCCGGCTCGCCTACAATAACAAGGACTCGATGCGTCTCCAGCGCGTCGGTCAGCGCCGCCAGCGTGCCGCACGCCACAGCCCGCGACAGAAGCTGGGCCTCGCGCTCAAACGACGCGTCGTCGTCCGAGCCTGCAATCGTAGCTGACGACACTGCTTGCGCCACATTGAACACGCGCAGCGGCTCGATGAGCAGAACTGCTGTGGCCGAGACCGTGATCGACGCTAGAATCGTCACCAGCGGCAGGAGTTTGGGCGTCGACGCGATGGCCTGCAAGCCGGCAAACCACGGCTTGCGCACATACTCCAACAAAAGCTTACGGTCAAGCGCCTCGTGGAGGCACACTCGCGCTGCAGCCGCAGACGTGAACGTGACGTACGACGCCGACGCCGTGTCCTTGCTGACCGTCAGCGACCGCAGAACCCCATACGGCCGCAGCAGCTTGTACACCTCAGACGCCAGCATCTCCTTTGACGGCAGGACCAGCGAGAGATGCGACGACGGCCACACATCCGCAATGTCCTCCAGCATCGGCTTGCCGCGGATTGCATGGACATCCCCGCGCGCCCGTATTGGCAGACCCGATCCCTCGCCACGCAACACCTCCGCCGCTGCCTCCACCGCCTCGCCTGTAACCTCATGCGGAAGATAGACCACCAGTCCACCTTCCTTCAGCCGCGGCACCACTCCAGCCTCACTCATTCCGGCCTGATCCAGCGCGGACTCTGCTGCCGCCGCTGTCGCCGTCGTTGCCCTCGAGATCAGTCCACCCGTCACCCGATGCAAGCCCAGCGCCGTGAACACCGAGGTCGACGACGCCAGCGCGTGCATCCACTGCAGCGGCGGACCGGCGAGCGAGAAGCATGAGCCGACCCAGATTGCGGGGTGACCTGTTTGCGAGTTTGCGACAACGATGACGGCGATGACAATGATGACGATGATGCCGACGATGACGACGATGACGATGACAATGACCTTGTCCGACCTAGCCCACCCAGTCCCCGCAGGCATCCCCGAGCAAGCACCACCGCCGAGGCAGACTGAAGACGGCGACCCAGCATAAGCTCCGACACAAAGCGAGAGGTGGTGCTCTTGGCTCCCGCTCCCGCTTCTCTTCCTCTCCTTAAACTTGGCATTTGCGCCACGTCGACCTGACTCTCTGCTCCAAGGCCTTCCGTCCATTTCGCCAAAAAAAGAATGTCATCCCCCCACCCGCCACCCAACTGCCTTCAAATTTTTTTGTCGCCCTCACCCCACCCCCCCTTCCCACGAACCAGGCGACAGGCACTTCGGCACGAGGCGACAACGGCAGTTCCCTCACCTGCCACGCCTCGCCTAGCGCGCAACATATGCAAAGGACGGCAGACTTGTCACCAAGCATGTCAAGCACAGAGACGGCAGGCGAGTTTGGGCTTTGTCCCGTGTGCGGGAGTGCCAATCCGAAGGAGTTTTACGCGTACTCGGGCCACAAGTACTGCACCACGACGTGCGCTCGTGCTGCTCGCAAGGGAGAGGATCAACCGTTTCTGGAAGCAGCAGAGGCAGCGGCAGCCGAGGCAGAAGCAGAAGCCAAGGCGAGTGCGGTGGCAAACCGCGCACCGGCGGCATCAAAGCCGAAATCGGCAGCGGCAACGTATCGGGCCGAAGCTGCAAAGAGTCCCGAGGAGAAAAAGGCTGCGGCGGCGGCCATCGCCGCCCGGCTGAAGGCGTCAAAGGCGTCAAAGTCGGCGGCTGGGTCGATGACGTCGGCGAGATTGTGCCATGGCTGTAAGAACGAGCTGGGCAACGAGTATGTCACCGCAGGCAGCCACTCTTTCCACTCGATCTGCCTCAAGTGTGCCGTCTGTCGCAAGGCCATCGACGGCGCCTTTGGTACCTCGGACTCGGGCAACATCGTGTGCGCGACGTGCTTTGGCGCAGATGCGGCGCCGGCCGATGCGTCGTCTGCCTCTGCTGCGCCGCTCTGTGCAGGTTGCGGAAACGCTGCTGCCGGTGATGTTGTCGACGCACTCGACGCCCTCTGGCACCCGGCGTGCTTCATTTGCTCGCTCTGCTCCTCCGAGCTCGGCACACGCTTTGCCGTCAACGCCTCGGGTAAGCCAGTGTGCAACACGTGCTGGGGCTCGTAGCGCGCCCATAGTCTTTGGCCGTGTAAAGGAGCCACACACACACGCCACGCTCTCCTATGTCTGATTTTACTTGCGGGCCTTCATCGGCTCACCTGTCGTCACCACCACTTCCATGTCCGGCTCGAGTGCGGCCATGTCTCGGATCTGCACGCCTTCGAGGGTGTAGAGAGCGCGCGCGCGGGCATGCAACGCGTGCGCCTCGGTCGCCCGCGCAAACAATTCGTCCAGGTTCGATGCCACGATCATCTTGCCCGAGTCATACCAGCCGTTCTTGTAGACGTTGACTCGCGCAGCCTTCTTGGTCAGCAGTCGCGAGTGCGGCGGGATGGGCGGGATATCTTCGCGCGCGTCTTTGGCCGCGCCAAGCGTCGTCGCCGAGAACTTGGGCCCATGCGAGACCCAGAGGACAGTCTCGTTGGCTAGCGAGTCGAGCTCCACACAATTTTCCACCGGGTACGGGTTGGGCTTGGGAGGGCGATCGTGCGCGAGGCGCGCCTTCTTCTCGCCCTTGGCCTCGGGCGAGGCCTGCTTGGCCACCCGCGCCGCGTGCACCGCGTTGGCCCGGCGCCCGCGCCGGTGCGCATCGGTTGTCGTCAGCGGCGCTCGCGCTTCGGGCTCCGGCACCACCCGAATGTCCGAGCCGACGTGCCGGACAACGGGCGCGAGCTCGATGAGCTTGGCCTGCGGTGGCTCCTCGACCCCGTACTCGAGCGAGTCAACCACAATGTCTCCCGTCGACGTGTAGAGCTTGCGCGCCCGCCCTTGCATGTGAAACCTCGCCTGGCACGATGCCAGTAGCTCGTATACCTTGCGTCCAGTGACGTAGATCCCACGCCGCATGACGTTCTCGCCGTTTGGCAGAACAAAGACACGCTTGACCGGCTCCGGTACAAGTCGGGAGTCGGCGGACAACTCGCGGATGTCCTCCATCGACCGCTGCTCTTCAAACTGCTCGCGCATCGAGACCAAGAGATGCACCCCATTTGGCAGCTCAGAGAACAGCACGTACTCGGGCCTGTCTTCTTCTCCGCCAGAAGCTACGGCACCGTCAGCAGTGTCGGCGTCGGCGGGAACGGTGGGCATATCCGCTGCTCCTCCTGCTGCTGCTGCTGCTGACGACGACGACGACGAGGAGGAGTTCGCCGACTTGATGCTCGCGGCATCGTCGTCGTTGGACGCGACAGCGTCCTCGGTCTGAGTCACAAACGTCGAGGAGGCGTCGACCGGGGTGGCCTCCTCACTCTCAACCGCCTCGTGCCCATGGTCACGCTCAGGCGCGGAGGAGTGGTCGTCGGACGACCTGGTCTTCGGCAAGGCATCGACGACAATTGTACCGTCTTCGGTAAAGATGCGCCGAACAGGGTGGGCGAGCTCAAACTTTGTGCGGGCCTCGAGCTTGAGCGCCTTGATCGAGTCGGCGATGACCCGGACCGGTCGGTTGTCGAGGCCGAGCGCCAGACCGAGCCGCGAGACCATGGCGTACTTGACCTGCTTGGGCAGGAGCCGCGAGTCAGCAGGCAGCTCCCTGATGTGGACCTTGTGGTCGGCGACTTTGGCCCGTGGGTCGCGGAACGGCTCGCCACACGAGATGTAGACCTTGGCGCCAAAGCCGACGTCGAGCACCGTCTTGGACTTGGCCGACGCGTAGAGGTCGACGCCGGATCCGTGCTCGTCAGTGACCACGAATCCATCGCCGTCGTAGATGTACCGCGCCGCTGAGAGCAAATGCAGCTTGGATGTGGCATCGTCGAGGAGCGCAGGGATGGTTGCGCCCGAGATCCGGACGCAGCCCATGTGGGGCGCGCCGTTGCGGTAGGCCTCAAAGTGAGGCGTGACCTTGGGCGAGACGAGGGTCTGCGAGATGGGCGGGAGCTTGAGCCGCGACATCCGCTGCATGGGCGACTCGGGCGGCGCCTTGGGATCGACAAACATCTCGCCGCACGACGCGTACACGTCTGCGCCGGTTCGCACCTCGTCGAGCTTGGTGATTTCACGGCCCTGGGCGTCGTACAGCTTGCGCGCAGCCGACGGTAGACCGAGCTTCCGGGTTGCGTCATCAAGCAAGTTGCCCAGGGTAGGCGCCGCCAGTGGCACCGCCGGGCCCGGGCGGCCATTGGCATGGACCATCAACCGGACACAGGCCGGCGGCGGCGAGGTGAACATCCTCGACGGCGATCCCGAGTCACCACCAAGCGGGCGGACATGTGGTGACGATGTACTTGCTCTTGAAGCACCACGCGAGTGTGCCGGAGAACGACCAGATGGAGAAGCCCTTGATGATGTCTTGCGCGAGTGAGCACGCGAGCGGCGTCCAGATGGCGATGGCGATGGCGATGACGAGAGACCGCGATGAGGCGGAGTTGAGTTTGGCGATGAGGGGAGGAGCGACCTTGGCAGCCCTTGTTCATCCAGTCCTGTACGAAGATAGCCCGCAACCCTGGCCCTCACCATAGAATCATCTTGACAGAGACTGACCAGCAGCCCACGCAGTTGACGCTTGCTCAGTGTCTTGAGCTCCTTGGCCAGTCCGGCTGTTGCGTACGCCCGAGACATGCCTCCCGGACAGAGCAGATGGACGGACGGAAGGAGGGAGGGACGGACGCAGGGGGTGGTGGATGTGTGGGTTGGTAAGGGGGTGGTGGAAAGTGGGGGGACGTGGAGTGTGTCCACTCCTTGCCCCTCCGCCCTCCCCACTGCCGTGGTCCACTGCTGTTTGGCGCCGTTGCTGCTTTTGTCAATCGTTTGGCGCCGCCTTTTAGTCTCGTTTGCGCCTTTTTGCTCCATTATTTCGACTCACGGACTCTGTCTTCCCGCTCCTGACAGGGGTTGTGGTGGGTGTGGTGGTGTCTGAAGAGCGCGATGGCATGGGTTTGGTGGTGATTATTTAGTAGTAGGCAATGGTGGCTTGATGGTGGTGGAGGAGGTGGCGTAGATCGAGACCGTGGCCCGCAAAATCTGCACAACACCATGCGTGCCCTGGAGCTGCAGGCGACGAGCACAGACATCGTACCCTGCGAGCATGCTCGATGGCGACGGTGGCGGCGCTTAACAGCAGGCGGGCTCAGAGAGCAGCAGCAGAGTGGTGGTGGAGAGTGTCAGCCCGTCGCCGTCAACGTGACCTTTTTCGGCACACGCGCAGGCACAACATGACATCGAGGAGGCATTGCACAGCACAGACGAGTTTAGCAGATGTGGATGGAGACAGGGCGGAAGTATGACACAGGCACATATCTCTATGTCTCACTGGGGAGGCTATGTGTATCCACATGTTTACGGGCCTTGGTTCTCCTCGGCATCTCACGCAGCCGACTTTTTCCACAGCCTTTCCATTGAACCACGCCAAGCAACTGCCTCCCTTCCCGTTTTGCAGATCGCTCCCTCATCACCAACCCAATCTGCCCACTCGCATGCCCGGGGCACATGTCTCGAAAGCAACGACTGTTTGCCACCATCATCTCAAGCGCTGCCCCCCCCCCTCCCTCCCACACACCCACACACAGGCACCCACTCCACCCACCGCCAACCTCACTCACCACGCACCACCCACCCATATATACATATACACATAGACAGGGGAGCGGACAATGAGCACGGGTATGCCCACGGCAAGGCGGCCGTCTCGGCGAGACCGACCCATTCTGGCCATTGCCGTCCTTCAGCAGCGGAGCCGAGACCAGGAGATGCTCCTGGCAGAGCACAGAATGAGCCGCTCGCTCCACCAGTCACAGGCATATCTCGATGCTACTGTGCCCAATGCCACCACCACCACTGCCACTGCCACTGCCACTGCCACTGCCACTGCCACCGCCCATCATGATCCTGTCGCTGTCCGTGATCCCGATGCTCATCGTGACGACATGTCGCTGCCTGCGCCAGTTGATGCTGCGGACGATGGTGATGGCGCGGCAGTCGCTGGTTCCCTTGGTGACAGCGAGTCTGCTGGCGGTACGCCGAGCAAGTCTGGAGCGCCGGCGCGGATGGCGCCGCCGCCGAAACCATCACGAGCTGCAAAGCCACCAAAGCCGGCCAGACTTCCCGCCGCGCCTACTGGTGCCGCAGCTGCCCCTGATGCTTCCATCGGTGGGCCCATTGTCCGCTCGTCATCGCTGAGCAAGAAGAGCGGCGACACGTTGCTTGTCCACGGAACCGGCCCAGCCGCCGCACGTCCGGTCGGCCGCATCACTCGTCGTTCTCGGACAGTCGGGCCGACGTCAAGCTCGCCAGCAGCAGAGGCGCCGGCAAAGCGAACTCCGCCGCGAAAACCGAGCAAGTCGGCCAAGCCACCGTTGCCGCGTCCGGTGCTGCCTGAGGGCGAGAATGATGATGATGATGACGACGACGAAGATGACGACGACGATGACGGAGATTCAAGCGCAGCTGGTAACGACGCCACTTCGGAGGCTAGAGACAAGGCGATGAGGGAGAGTGTGTGCATGTCCATGATGGCCAATCCGTACTTTGTAGTGCCCGGCCTCGAGGATGAGATGGAGGAGGTACCGGCCGCTGCGCCCCCATCGGCCAAAGACTTGGCACCGCGCGGCGGAGGCATCACTGCCCTCCCCGAAGCAAGCTGGCTGCAGGGCGAGCTCAGGGCTGCCCTTGACGAAGAGTACGTTTCGCCGGCAGAGATGCGTCGCCGGCGAACGTATGCACAGGACGCGTTTGCGGTCCTCTCGCCGAAGGGGATGAACGCCAAGGAGATGCGCAAGCGCGAGCAGACCCGCCGCAAGGTGGCCAAGAACCCGACCCGGTACTTTGCCAAGTTCCTCTCGGCCGTCGAAAAGGGCGCACAGGCCCGAGCCGTCATGCTCCTCGCCTGCGGCGTGGTCACCACTCAGCAGCTTCCCAGCGGCTGGACCGCACTCCACACCGCCGCTGCTTGCAACCGCGCCGCCATTCTCAAGATCATGCTCAACATCGGCAACACCATCCTATACATCGACGCCGCTACCACCGACGGCATGACACCACTTCACATTGCCGCCCGTGACAACGCGCCTGCCGCCGTCCGCACACTTCTCGACCACGGCGCATCCATCCTGCCGGACGCGCAGGGTCGGCTCCCACACGACATTGCCATCGAGCATCGCTGCGGCGGCGCGCTCGAGGTTCTGCACAACGCCACGTGTGTCTTTGGCCGCGAGTTGACCTCATCGGTCGCCCGCGACCACTCGCACGTCCCCAGCATCCTCCGTGACTTGATGATGACCCTATTGGAGAGTCCCAACGCGCTCACCACGAGGCGTCTTTCGTAAGTCTGCCCGGAAGGCCTCGCTCGACATCCTGCGTGCCCTGTACGACCGTGGTTACGGCGAGGTCGACCTCACCAAGCTCCTCTCAGAGCTCGGCGACGTGACCCACACGTGCGCCCATGCCATGAAGCTCTTCTTTGTCGAGCTCCCCACCCCGCTCGTCCCGCCGGCCTTCTTTGAGGCTGCCGGCCAGCTTGGCCAGCAGGTCATCTCGTTTGGCCTCGACTCGGAGCCAGCCTCGTGGCCGGCGCAGGATCTAGACTCCCGCGCCACAGACTGCCGCGCCATCCTCGCCGCTGTCTCGGGTGTCATCCTTGCCGAGCTCCCTGTCGAGCACCGCAAAGTCCTCCGCGCCCTCCTGCTCTTCCTCCGCTTCGCCTCGCTCCCAGTCCACTCTTCTTTGTCCAAGATGGGGGCCTCCAACCTCGCCCTCGTCATGGCGCCCAACATTCTTCGCTCGCCCGGCATTGACGCCCTCACAGAGCTGCAAATGTCCAAGCCACTCAACGCGCTCATGACGTTTATGATCATCCACGTCCAGCACCTCGCCTTTGAGCGGCAGTAAAAGATATGTACACCCATCGCATCTACCACGTGCCACGGCGTGGCGCATGCGTGTCTGGCGAACCGATGACGCCATCGCGCCATGCCATGTCATCCCCTCACCAGTCACAAGCCAGACCCATGACAGCGGCGACGGCCTCTATGCCGACCTTGTCGATGTCGGTGAAGCGAGCACGATGCGGCGAGTCGATATCAATGACAGCAACAAGCTTGCCCTCTGCATCGAGAACAGGAACCACGATCTCTGACTCGGAGGCACAATCACAGGCAATGTGACCTGGGAACTCGTGCACGTTGGGCACGAGCTGTGTGGCGACCTGTTCGGCGGCGGAGCCAACGACACCCTTTCCAAAGGGAATGGTAGCTCTTGCGGCACCACCTTGAAAGGGACCAAGGATGCACTTGCGGGCTTCGAGGTCGACGCGGTAGAAACCCGCCCAGTTGGTGTACTGCTCGCCCGGTGCTCCAAACTGGCTCATCCAACCATTAAGCGTCTCAAAGATAACCGCAGCCGCATTGGCCATGTTCGCCACTTTGTCACGCTGTCCGCTCACCACGCCGCCCACGTCCGCCACAAGTGCCTCGTACTTGCTCGCCGCATCGGGAATGTCACTCGCCCGGAGGAGGTCTCCACTCTCGTTGTGATCCTGCACCTCGTCAGTCATACGTTTGCTTCTGATCCTGCTCACTGCTGTTGTCGTCGAGTGAGGTCTGCCCGCAGTTCCGCAACCAATCTCGATGGCAAATGCCGCAAGTCACATGTGGTCGCCCCGACCTGGCTCGTCTGCTTGGGAGATTTCCTCGCATCTAC
>NW_013657654.1:318452-332411 GCF_000142905.1 Thecamonas trahens ATCC 50062
TCAGGTGGAGCCAGCCAGACCCATGACAGCGGCGACGGCCTCTATGCCGACCTTGTCGATGTCGGTGAAGCGAGCACGATGCGGCGAGTCGATATCAATGACAGCAACAAGCTTGCCCTCTGCATCGAGAACAGGAACCACGATCTCTGACTCGGAGGCACAATCACAGGCAATGTGACCTGGGAACTCGTGCACGTTGGGCACGAGCTGTGTGGCGACCTGTTCGGCGGCGGAGCCAACGACACCCTTTCCAAAGGGAATGGTAGCTCTTGCGGCACCACCTTGAAAGGGACCAAGGATGCACTTGCGGGCTTCGAGGTCGACGCGGTAGAAACCCGCCCAGTTGGTGTACTGCTCGCCCGGTGCTCCAAACTGGCTCATCCAACCATTAAGCGTCTCAAAGATAACCGCAGCCGCATTGGCCATGTTCGCCACTTTGTCACGCTGTCCGCTCACCACGCCGCCCACGTCCGCCACAAGTGCCTCGTACTTGCTCGCCGCATCGGGAATGTCACTCGCCCGGAGGAGGTCTCCACTCTCGTTGTGATCCTGCACCTCGTCAGTCATACGTTTGCTTCTGATCCTGCTCACTGCTGTTGTCGTCGAGTGAGGTCTGCCCGCAGTTCCGCAACCAATCTCGATGGCAAATGCCGCAAGTCACATGTGGTCGCCCCGACCTGGCTCGTCTGCTTGGGAGATTTCCTCGCATCTACTGCGCTGACCTGCAGTGCCAGCACACCATGCCGATTGGCACAGTGCCAGCACACCATGCCGATTGGCACATTCCGCGCCGCATGCTCGCATGGATGTAACACGGCTGGCTGACTCGGTTCATTAGAGCATGTCTCGCGCCGCCGACGTCCATGATCGCTGCTTGATCTACACTCCATGGCGCGACCGCCAGAATCGGATCGCCGAGGTGACAGCTGTGGAGAGCGCCTGAGCCCGCTCGCGGAGGGTAGTGCGCTGAGGCTCGTGCGCCGCCCGCGCCGTTGTCGGCATGGTCATGGCAAACTTGACCAGCGCAACAGCGTGGCCTTCGACGTCGTACGCAGCGTTGGTCTCAGAATCGAGCGCCCGCTTGATGGCCTTGACGTTGGTTCCGACGCCCTGCAGCGCGGCCGTGAACTCGCCCTCGGGCAAGTACCGCCCGGGATCGCTCAGCACCGCCACAGACTTGCCCAGCTCGTCGGCGAGCGCGTTGAGCGACGCCAGCTGTGATGCTGCCAGCGACGGCGGCGCGGTCGGCTCGCGCGCCGACGGCCGGCGGCTGGCCGCCGCAGAGCCCGAGAGCCCAGACGCGAGCTCGGCTTCGAGCGCGTTGAGCTCATCCTCGAGCGACATCCCGCCCGCGCCCCCGCCAGGGCCGGACGCTGTCGCCGAGTACACCGGCGCCGACGCCTGCCGATGCGACGGGATTACCGGCGCAACAGGCGGAAGTCCCGCCCCCGCCGACGCCGCAACCGGGTAGCCTGCAATTGATGCCCGCGAGCCAGCCGTCCCACCTCCGCCCCCGCCGGCGGCCAGCTTGATGTTGGCCTGCTGGAGCTCTGCCCGCAGCGAGTCGACCTCGCGGTTCTTGGCCTCGGCCAGCTTCAACCGTCGCGTCAGGTCCTGCGCAATGGCAGCCAGCCGCCGCGTCTCGTCCTTGGCCTTGGCCACCGCCGCCGAGTTGGCAGCCGGATCGGCCGCGGGCACCGCATGCGCCGATCGCGCCGCATTGGTCGCGGTCTCCAGCTCCTTCTGGAGCCGTGTCCGCTCCTGCACCAGGTGGTTGACCTGGAGCTGGAGCGTGTCGGTCTCGGCTAGCTTTGCCCGCGCCCGCTGCAGTTCCAGCCGGGTCTCGATCAGCTCCGACTGCGCCGCCTCGACACCCGAGTTGAGCGAGGCCTTGATTGACTGCGCAGACTTGGCCGACTCGTCCTCCAGTCGCGCCACCCGCGCCTTCAGCGCCGCGTTCGCATCACGCGTCGCCTTCAGCTCGCCCACAGCCTTCTTCAACAGCGAGTTGAGCCGCCGCTCTTCGTTGCGCATGTTGACCTCGTTGGCCTCGTACTCCGCAACACCAATCTCCAGGTCACGGATCTTGGACTTGAGAGCACGAACCTCGGCCTCGGACGCCGCAAGCGTCTCAGAGACCTCGCTCTTCTGTTGCCGGATCGATGCAAGCTCTGCAGACAGCTCGCCGCGCTCCGCCAGCGACGAGCTCTCAGACTCGATGATCCGCCCGCGCAGCGTCTTGAGCTCAGCCTCCTTGACCGACAGCTTCTCGTCGAGTTCGACCCGCTCACGCTCCAGCTTCTTGGCCTTGGCCTGCACGTCGACCACAAGGTCATCCAGCCGGGCCGAGTGCTTCACCAGTCCGTCGTACGACCGCCTCAGCTCGCGGAACCGCTTGCCGTCCTCATCCATCATGATTCGCAGCCGGTCGACCTCGGCCATCACCGCCTTTTTGCCGATCCCACCCATTGTCGTCCGCGTCGCCGCTCGCACATCCAGTCGCGCCTGGTCGCTCGCGCTTACCACCTGGCTCGGCGCCGCGCTTTCCTTCGCAGCCGCCACGTCCGCACGGGGTTCGTCCTTGGAGTTGGCCGGCACAGGCTTGGTTGCCTTGGCCGGCGCGGGCTTGGCGGCTTTGGCCGGCGTGGGCTTGGCGGCCTTGGCCGGCGTAGGCTCGCTTGCCGCCTCAGCTGCCGGCTCCGGCGGTGCCGCAGCCTCCCGCTCCGGATCAGCCAGTACGGCCGGCAGAGCCGGCGGCGGACCGACGAGCACATCCGGCTCGGCCGTCACCGCCAGCGCCTCGGACACAATCTTTTCGACCTCGTCTAGCACTGGCTGCGAGGCCGTAGTGCCGTCGGCCTCACCGGTCACCGGCATGGAAGGCGAGCCGTTGCCCTCCTTGAGAACGAGGAAAATCTTGACGTAGTTGTGCGGAAAGATGCCAATCATGCCGTTGCAGTTGCCCTCCCACCAGCCATCGTCGTCCTTGTGAATGACAAAGAGAAAGGCCTCGGCATCAAACGAGAGTTCGCCCTCGTACTGAGCCGCGTACGGAAACTGCGCCTGCGCCACCGCAATGTACTCAAAAGGACCGGCCAGCGGCGGTTCGAAAAACGTCTCGTTACCGATCTCGATCAGGTCCGACGTGATCTGGTTAATGTGCGGAGTGTACTGGACCGTGGCCATCATCGACGCCCCGGGCGCCCGCAGGATGTTGGGCCCAATCACCGTCGCCAGGTTCGCCACGCCCATCTTGTTCACCGCCGAAAACTGCTGAACCCGGAAGAGAAACGCACACAAGTGCCGCAGCAAGTCGCGGTGTGGCTTGGGCAGCGCCGCATACAGCGCACGGTACAGGTCGCGCCGCGTCGCCAGAGAGTCTGCCGCCCCGGCCGCGATCCACCCATGGAAGAGCGAGAACGTCAGCAGCGGCTCGGTGAGCTCACGGAGATACAGCTTGAAGAGCCCCGCCACAACATGCGGATCGTTGGTCTCAAACAAGTCCGGATCTCCACCCGAGTCGTACTCGGCCCTGAGCGCGTTGATCTTGGACTGGGCGCCCGAGAGGCGAAACACACCCTCTGCCTCGAGCCCTTCAGCATCCAAGAACTCGATGCAGCGATCAACCACCGCCGGCAGCTCATAAGCAAAACCATCTCTAGCCAGACCCTCTTCCAGACTCACACCAAACAGCTTTGTCCCAGCCGCAGCCACCGGTCCATCACCAGTAGATGACATACGGATGGAATCAGGGCGTCTCCCGTTTTGGCTCAAAAGGAGGCGTGTGTGTGTGTGTGTGGCCTGCGCAGCACCACCACCACCACCACCACCAGCAGCAGCAGCAGCAGCAGCAGCAGACGAACGAACGAGTTCAGTGTCGAACAGGGGAGAGGCCATTCGAGCATATGCATACACGGAGCATGTCAAGTAGTACATGTATGATGTGAGTAGGAACGGTGTGGACGGTGGGAGGAGGAGGAGGAGGAGGAGGAGGAGGAGGAGGGAGAGGCCAAGTTGGCGACACCTGCGTTTCCCTCGAATTGTCGCTTCCGGCCCGCCACAGCCATAGACAACTTGACCTCTACATGCAACACCCAAGCAGAACAACCTTCCACAACACAACATACATAGTTGCAAACGCAACAAATACCATCTCTTCAATTATGGTCCTCACCACTACAACCATGACCACGCTAGAGTTCTACAACCACCTCCCCCCCTCCCCTTCCCTTCCCTTCCACCGACCCAGTCCCTTCGAGTAACAATGGATGAGACCATGTTTTATCAATGTTTTTCAATGGCCAAACATACCGTCAGTGCGTCACGTGGTGCGGTGCCATTCCTCGTGTGCCCAAATTGTCATGCCATTCCTGTTGAGCGGCAGATGGAAGCGGACGAGAGCGGCGGCAAATCATACAAGCACTCATGTTAGCGCTGCCGAGAATGGTGTCGAGGTCGAAGCGGCCGACGCGTACTGCCGTGGTCGTGTCGTGCTGACAGATGTAGCGCAGTGCCCAGCTCGCCTGATGCCTGAGGGGGATGATGGGATAATCTGATCGTGAGAGTCTGGAGGCGTTTGTGGAGGCGAAATGCGTCGTAGCTGTCTATAAGTGCGACGAGGCAGTCGTAGCCATTGTTGTCCGAGGACGCCAAGCCCACATCGAGGCAGACACCCCGCGAGGTGTCACATCCGTCACCGTTCCTCGAGTGCGGCGGCCAAACGGCTTTTGCGGCGAAAATTTTGAATGTTTTGCGCGGCGCGCTCTTAAGCCGCTCTCAACGACCATAACGGCCTGACTGACCGCACACCTCACCCACATCTTCCCCCCCACCCCACCCCCCCCTTCCCCCTTTCTCCCTTTCTCCCTTCCCCTCTCCCCCAGTGCTGTGAGTGGTATCTGTTGAAACACAAAGGAGAAGATGTCAGGTGATGATGATGCTCTCAAGATGCTAGAGGCTTTGACTATGGACGACTCCGAGTCTGACGACGGTCCGCCTGTATCTTTGGCTACAACCACAACGTCGACCGAGGCAAGTGCAAGACGCCCACCTCCTCCGTCGAGCTCTCCACCACCGCGGGTCACAGAGACCCGTGACCCGCTCGAGACTGCTGCTCTCAACTCGCGTATCTCGCAGTTGGAGCGTGACCTGGCAAGCGCCAAGCGCCGCGGACGTGACGCCGAGAGCACCGCCGACAAGCTCCGACGGGAGCTTGATGCTGCGCGGCGGCGCATTCGTGAGGCCGAGGATGAGACGGCTCGAGCTCGCGACGAAGCCTCTGTCCTCCGCGACCAGCTGGCAACGGCAAGCGCAAACTCGGCGGCGGCGTCGAGCTCGGCGGCGGACACGCTGCGGGCACGGCGGGATGCGCTCGAGCGCGAGTTCCGCGAGAAAATCGACCGCCACCGCGACGAGGCGACGCGCGCGGCTGAGGCCCGCGCTCTGGCACTCCGCTCGGAGCTGGAGCGCGAGGCTTCGGCTCGGCGCGAGAAGCTCGAGCGGGATGCCCGCGAGATGCTGGCGCGGCACATGGAGGAAGCCGAGCGTGAGCTGAGCGCCCGGCGTGAGGCCATGGAGCGCGAGCATGACGAACGGATCCGCGACGCCATGGACCGCATATCGTCGGAGCGCCGCGAGCTGCGGGTCAGCTACGAGCGCAAGTCGGAGACACTCCGGGTTGAGGCCATCAAGCACAAGTCGGCCCTCGATGCGCGGATCGAGGAGCTCGAGGACGCGCTGCGCGAGGCAAACGCCCAGCTCGCTGACACCAAGTACGCCATCGAGCGCGAGGTCAAGGCCAAGCACGCCGCAACTATGGCGGCCATGCAGCGTAAGTTTGAGGACGAGCGGGCCTCGCTAGTGCGCGAGAACGAGGCTACGGTGGACAAGTACGAGGATGCCCTGGCGGCGCTCCGCCAGCAGCACGCGCTGGCGATCAAGGCGCGGTCAGCCAAGCTTGACGAGCTGGTGGCGACAACGGCCAAGGCCGAGGCCGAACGGGCAGCGCAGTTTGCGGACATGGTGGCACAGATGGAGAGCTCGGTCCAGGGCCAGCTCGGCGTGCTCAAGCGCGAGCTGGCGCAGTCTCAGGACGCCAACGCCAAGCTCGCCGAAGAGCTGCAGGCTGCGACGGTGGCGCTCGCCGAGTCTGAGCAAGCGCTGACCAAACAGACGTCGCTGCTCAAGAGCCAGGCGGCGCGCGATGCCGCCGAGCTTACTGCCAAGCTCAACGACGAGATTGTGCAGCTCCAGGTCCAGCTGTCCGAAATGACAGACACTGTTGCGGAACTCGAGCGCGACAAGGCTGTAGAGGCGCAAAAGGTCCAGAAGGAGATTGAGCTGGCGATGAAGACCAAGTACCAAAACATCCAGGCCGAGTTTGAGGAGCGGTTCCTCGCCGAGCAAGAGGCCCGGATCCGGCAGCAGGAGGAGATTCTCCTGGCACGCGAGGCCGAACTTGAGGCGCGCGAGGCCGACATGCTCGACAACTTCCGCAAGCAACGTGACGAGAACGAGGCCCAGCTCCAGCGCAAGGTGGCGACGCTCCAGAAGGAGCTGCTCGCCAAGCAGGCCAAAATCGAGGAGGAGATGCAGACACGCGACTCGGAGCGCGAGTTTGAGGCGACGTCGCTCAAGGCCGAGCTTCAGCGGCAGGCGGAGCTGCGCATTGTCGAGCTCGACAACAAGGCTGAGGAGCTGCGGCTGGCCAAAATTGCGTTCGAGAAGGACATGCGCGCCAAGTATGAGGCCGCCAAGGCCGCCGACGAGGCCCACCTCGAGAAGCGCCGGCGCGAGCTCGACGCGCACAGCGAGGAGATGCAAGCCCGGCTTGACAGTCAAGCTGAGGCGCTGCGCAACAAGGAGTCGGCGCTGTGGGACGCGCTCGCCGAGCGCGAGACTGCAGCACAGGCCGAGCGCGAGGAGATGCAGGCTGCGCTGTCGGCCAAGCACGCGGCGCTTCAGGCGGAGCTGCTTGACAAGGCGGCGGCCCGTGAAAAGGCGCTGCTGGCACGCGAGAAACAGCTTGCCACTGACTTTTCCCGCAAGGAGAAGGACCTTGCACTTCAGACAGAGGCGCTTCGGTCGCAGCTGCTCGAGGAGCATCGGGCACTGATGGACGAGACAGCCGCGTCTGCGGCTACTGTCGAGGACGAAAAGGCCGAGTACATGACCAAGCTCCAGCTTGCGTACGACGAGCAACTTGCTGCCCTGCAGACACGCGAGCGCAAGCTCAACGACGCGCTCAACGGTACCAAACAGTCGATTGCCGAGCAGCTGGCTGCAAACGAGGCGGCGCGACTCGAGGCTGAGCACGCGATGATCGACAAGCTACAGGCGATGGCCGACGAGCACGCGGCACGGGTGGCAGAGCACAACCGCGCCCGGTCAGTTAAGGAGCAGGCGCTACTCTCCAAGCGACAGGAGGTGGCGACGCTGCTGGCTACCAAGGAGGCCGAGCTGGAGGCGGCGGCGTCTGAGGCACTTGCAGCCCGCGAGGCAGCGCTCGAGGCAACGTACAACGAGCGGGTGGTGGCGCTCAAGCAGCGCGCGGCATCCGATGCTGCGGCGCTGGAGGAGGCCAAGGCCAAGTTTACCAAGCATCGAGCTGAGGTTGAGGCTGAGGCCAGTGAGACGCTGGCCAAGCGGCTGGCAGCGCTTGAGGCCGAGTACATGGACAAGGTGGCGGCACTTGACTCGCGCGAGGCCGACATCTTGATCAAGGCACAGGCGCTGGTTGACAACGCACACAACGAGCTCCGAGAGGCCGCAGTCAAGCGCGAGAACGAGTACGCCGCAGCACAGCAGGCTGCAACCAAGCGCGAGCTTGACCGTCAGGCTGCGTTTGCGGCCAAGTCAGCGGCGGCGCAGGCCGAGATGGATGGCATTCTTGATGCTCTCAAGTCGCAGCTTGCGGTGTCACAGGAGCGGCAGGCCGAGCTGGCCAACCAGCTCTCGGCACTCAACGCGGCTGTGGAGGAGGAGAAGGCACGCGGCCGGTCTGCTATTGCAGACCTCACCATTGCTCACGAGGAGCAGCTGTCGGAGATGCGTGCGGAACACAACCGGGCGCTTGCCTCCAAGGACGTTGACATGGCTGCCGTGGCTGCCAAGCTCGAGAGCTACAAGCGCGAGGCTGCATCCAAGATGGAGTTGGAGCGCGGCGAGCTCGAAGCGCGGCTGCGGGCAGAGCTCGAGGGTGAAAAGCCGAGTACGAGGCGTCGATGGTGGCGGCGTTGGAGGCGTCACGGGCCAAACAGAACGCGGTGCTTGACGAGCGCGAGGCGGCGATCAAGGTCGCCGAGCGTGCGGTCCAGTCAACACTGGAGGAGGCTCGGTTGGAGCTGGAGGCCAAGACGCACGTCATCCGGACCGAGCTCGAGGCCGAGGCAGCAGCCAAGCTCGACGCGCTGGTCAACGAGTACTCTGCCAAGAGGCTGGAGGCTGACGCCGAGCTGGCGGCCGCCAAGCGGGACGTTGCGGCGCGTGCCGAGGCGGCTCGTGCAGACCTCGAGGAGGAGCGGGCAGCGCTTCGGCGGCAGCATGCTGAGGCAATGGAAGCTGTGGAGGCGCGACGCAACGAGATATATGACCACATGCAGGCGCAGATTCGCCAGCTGGAAGAGTCAAAGGAGGCGTTCCGCGCCAAGGTCCATCGTGAGCTCGAGGACGAGCGGCTGAAGGACGCACAGACGCTGGCCGAGGCCAAGGCCAAGCTCTCCGAGATGGAGGAGGAGGCTCTGGCCAAGGCGGCGACGGCGCGGGCGTTGCTTGCCGAGAAGGAGCGGGGGCTCGAGGTCCGCGAGTCCGAGCTCAAGTCTGCGATGGCGGCCAAGCTTGCCGAGGCGCGAGCTGCGGATGAGGCTGAGCTTGCGGCGCTCCGTGCTGCGCTGGCCGAGAAGGAGGCTGCGCTTGACGCGCGCAAGACCGAGGTTGAGGCCGAGCTCAAGGCTGCGCTTGCGGCTAGCGAGTCGGACAAGGCTGCGTTCAAGCAGGCGGTGTACAAGCAGCTTGCGGAAGAGCGTGCAGCCGACAAGGCTGCGGCCGAGGCAGCAGCGGTTGCCCTTGCCGAGACTGAAAAGGCAATGTACGAGCGGGCGTCGGCACTGGCGGCAGAGGCCAAGGCTGCGCGCGCCAAGGCCGAGGCTGACCGCCAGGCTGCACTTGCACGACTCGAGTCCGAGTTCGAAAAGCGGACGATGGAGCTCGACGCCGACCGCAACGCGTTTGAGAGCGAGCTCCGCGAGAAGCAGGAGGCGTTCCGGGTTGAAATGGCCGAGGCGGCACGCAAGAAGGATGCCGAGCTTGCGGCAGCCAAGAAGGAGCTGTACGAGCGGGAGCAGCAGCTCGCGCTCGAGGCTGCACACCAGCGCGCCGACCTTGACCGCGCGTTTGAGGCCAAGGAGCGCGAGCTCCGTGGTGAACTTGTGGCGCGCAAGCAGGAGCTCGAGATCGAGTCTGCGCGGCAGCGTGCCGAGATGGAGGATGCTGTCGAGGCTGCGCTTGCCCGCGAGCGTGAGGTCAAGGCCGAGGCGGCCGCCAAGGTGGAAAAGATGGAGAACGCTCGGCTGCGGCAGGCTAAGGTTGATGCCGAGGAGCGGGCCAACTTTGAGCGGCAGCTGGTGGCCAAGTATGAGACGCTTTCGGCGACGCTGCGCGAGAAGGCGGCGCAGAAGGAGCAAGAGGCCAAGCTCGCGGCCGAGCGTGCGGCGGCCGAGGCCCGGGCTCGGATGGACGAGCTCGAGCAGGCGTTTGCGCTGAAGGAGGAAGCACTCAACGACCGGCGTTCCGAGCTGGAGCAGGAGAAGCGCGCTTACGAGGCCGAGCTGCACGCAGCACATAGGGCCAAGCTTGCCGATCTTGACGAGAAGGCACATCGTCTTGTCGCCGAGCAGGCGAAGTTTGAGAAGGAGGTCAACGCAAAGGCTGATGCTCAGATTGCGGCGCGGAACGCCGAGCTCGAGGAGGCTGCAGAGGCAATGGAGACCAAGGCACGGCGGGCGCGGCAGGAGATAGAGGCACGCGAGCGTGCGGTGAGCACCAAGCTCGCCGAGGCTGAAGCGGCGCTGATGGCCAAGTACGAGGATAAGCTGCGCGAGGTGAAGAAGTTCTCTGCTGAGCGCGAGGGCAAGCTCGAGGAGCGTCAGGCCGCGTTCATGGCTGCGTTTGAGGAGACCAAGGCGCAGCAGTCCGCGGCGCTGGAGGCGCGCCGGAACGAGCTCTCGCAGCGTGAGGAGGCGATGCGAGCGAATGTTCAGGCGCAGCTCGACGCGCTTGCGGCCAAGCGGGCTGCAGACGAGGCCGAGCGATCTGCGTTTGTGGTCAAGATGCTCGAGGAGCGCAAGGACGCCGAGGCTGCGGCGAACGCGGCTGCGCTTGCTGCGGAGGCCAAGATGCAGGCCAACTTTGAGTCGCTGATGCGGCAGGTTGCGTCTGAGAAGGCGGCGAACGAGAGCAAGCTCCGTGAGGAGCGTGCAGCCGCTGCTGCCGAGAGTGATGCGCGGCGCGCCGAGGTCGAGGAACTGCGTCGCGAGATGTTGACCGAGGCTGCGGCCCGCGAGAGCGAGATGCGCGCCGAGATCGAGGCTGCGAAGCGTGCCGACGAGGCTGAGGCTGAGGCGAAGCGCAAGGAGCTTGCGCGTGCCGAGAAGGAGCTTTACCAGGAGTTCCTTGCGCGAGCTGAAGCGCATAAGAAGGAGGTGTACCGCGAAGCCCGCGAGTTCTTGGAGGCCAAGCGTCGCGAGCTGGCGACGACGACCGAGGAACAGCTCAAGGTTGTGGACGAGATCATGCGCGAGCGGACGGAGTACGAGGCCGAGGTCCAGGCTGCACTTCACGAGCTGCGAATGACGAACCGCGAGTTGGAGGACAAGGTGAGCGTAATGATCAAGGAGAAGGAAGCAATGGCAACCCGGACGGTTGCGACCAAGGCGGCACATGCCAAGGAGATGCGCGACATGGAAGCAGCGGCGACCAAGGCACGCAACGAGCTCAAAGCCCAGTTTTCGTCTGAGATCAACGACAAGATGGCTGCAATTTCGCGGCTGACAACGGAGCTTGCTGATACGGAGCGGGCCAGTCGGCTTGAGCTGGAAAAGGCACGAAACGAGATCGAGGCTGAGATGAAGGCCGAGTACGAAGGCGTGCAGAAGAAGCAGGAGGCTGCGATTCTCGCGCTTGCCGAGGACGCGCGGCAGAAGGCACGTGAGGAGGCGATCGAGCAGCGGGCCGAGTGGGAGCAGGAGCTCCACGAGCACTACTCGCGTGCGCAGGCCGAGGCGGAGCGGCGGTGGCAGGGCGAGTACGACAAGCTTGTGCGGACAGAGAAGGAGAAGCTCCGCGAGATGCGGGACGAGCTGAACCGGACGGCACAGGCTAACGTGCAGCGGGTGCTAGGCCAGTGGCGCGAGGCTGAGGAGAAGGCGAGCAAGGAGCGGCTGCAGTTTGAGAAGGAAATTCAGGCCAAGTACGAGTCTGTGATGGCAGACTACTCTGCCAAGATTGCGCGGTTGGAGCGCGAGAAGGAGGCGATCGAGGCGCACAAGTGGGAGGCGCTCGAGGCGGCGTCCAAGGAGCGCGACGCGTACGAGGCTGAGCAGCGGGCCAAGTTTGAGGCTGCTGCGGAGGAGCAGCGACGGTCGTTTGTGCAGGCAAAGCAAGAGCTGGAGCGGCACTACCGGACGGAGATGGAGGACCGCGACTCGCGGCTGCTCGACGCGGCCAAACAGGACCAGGCGGACCGGGCCAAGTACGAGGAGCAGCTACGGGCCAAGTTCCAGGTTGTGGTTGAGCAGAGTCAGGCCGAGCTCAAGGCGCAGCAGGAGCGGTGGCTCAAGCGCGACATGGAGGAGATGGAGCGGCGGGCCGGGATGGAGATGGAGCGGATGCGGATGCTTGCCGAGATGGAGGACAAGGCGGAGACGGAGGCGCGGATGCGGTATGCGACGCTCATGTCCGAGCTGGAATCGTCGTGGCGGGCCGAGGCAGCGAGCCGTGAGGCCAAAATCGAGGCACGGCTGACGGCGCACTACGACGAGCTTCTGCGGGCCAAGAGCGAGCAGCTCGAGCTTGCGCTTGCGGTCAACTCTGAGCTTGAGGAGAACGAGAAGACGCGCTGGGCCGATGCGCTCGAGGAGCTGAAGCGGAAGCATCTCAACACCATGTCGAGCTACGAGGAGAAGCTTCGCGCCAAGTATGAGGCGATGATGGAGCAGTACGACAAGCTGTACCACAAGCAGGTTGCCGACGTCGAGGCTAAGTCACTGTCTGTGGCGTCGGATGCCAACGCGTCTGCGCGTGCATCGCAGGCGCAGCTGCGTAAGTTCAAGATTGCGTTTGGCAAGTGGAAGTTTGACTACCAGCTCGAGCTGCAGAGCAAGTACGAGAAGGTCATTTCGGAGCTGCAGGACCGGTACCTTCACGAGGTCGAGGCGCGTGCGCACGAGGCGTCGTCGTTCCAAGAGGCGGCGAATCTGTCGTCGCTTGCGGCGTCGGAGCGGTCGCTCGGCGTGAGCCGGTCTGCGGCGGCGTCAATGGCGGCGTCCAAGGAGGCAGCGTCGCACGCGGAGAGCGCGTCTGCAGAACTTGTGCAGCTGAAGAACCGGGTGCGCGAGCTGTGGAAGGCGCTCGACGAGGATGTCGAGGTGCAGAACGGGTTCCTCGCCCGGGCGACCGAGATTGCACCGGACGTGCACGGGCTTGTGCGGCTGTACTCGCGCGAGGCGAACAAGCTGTCCGGCAAGCTGCCTCTTGTGCAAAAGGCGGCGCGGCGTGAGTTCCTGAGGTACCGGCTGTCAGCGTCGTCGGGCGGACCTGCAGACCGCGGGATGGTCGACGAGATGCAGCAGCTGACGGCAGAGCTCTCACGCGAGGTTGCCGGGTGGGAGCGCGAGTGGAACGAGACGTTTGCGTACCGTGGCGAGCCATACGTGCAGCGGATGCGTAACGAGTCTGCCGGAGGCGAGGTGCCGGTGCGCGAGTCTGCTGTCCGGAGCCACGGGACAGTTAGTGGCGTGGGGACGTCTGTGAGCGGGGCGGCAGGACGGTCGCCGCTCAAGACGCCCAAGTACCAGTCGCCGTACGTCCGGCGGGCACAGGGGAGCGATGCGGCTCGCGGAGGCGGCGAGGCACTGCGATTCGAGGATCTGCGGCGCTGACGCGCTTTTGGTGTTTGTAAACAGCAGTTAGATGCAAGCTGGAGCACGATAGGCGCCAGACTTGCCGCCGTCTTTGGCGAGGAGGCGGGTGTCTGCGATGACAATGTCGTGGGAGAGAGCCTTGGTCATGTCGTAGACGGTGAGCGCAGCGGCAGATGCACCGGTGAGTGCCTCCATCTCGACGCCTGTCTTCCCATCTACACGGACAGTGCAGACGATGCGGAGCGCCGAGGCCGGGACGTCGATGCCGATGTCGAGCTCGACGCCCGTGATGGGGAGAGGGTGGCACATGGGAATGAGATCCGAAGTCCGCTTAACAGCCATGGTACCGGCAATGACAGCAGTAGCAAAGACAGGTCCCTTGGAGAGGGGGCCAGTGGCGTGATCGTTGTCAGCAGCTGGTTGATCAAGGTTATGATGCGGAGTGTTTGCGAGCAGGGGATTGCGCTTGGGATCGAGGACCGAGTGCGAGAGAACAGCGTCTGGCTCCATCTCCACCAGAGTCCGAGTCAGATGAGCAGGAAGGAAGACAATGGAATGTGCCGATGCCGACCTTGCCGTCGACTTCTTTCCTCCCACTTCGACCATGGACGGGAGCGAGGGGTTAGTGGGCGAGATGTGCGAGAGGGAGGAGGAGGAGGAGGAGGAGGAGGAGGAGGATGCGGATGCGGAGACGGGACAACTCATGCGATGAAGGATACGGAGGGTGCGGGATAGCATAGTGGGTGTAGGTGTGTGGGGTGTGGGGTGTGTGTGTGGGGTGGGGGGGGAGGGGACAGTCGAGGTGGGTAGGGAAAGGGGGGGA
>NW_013657654.1:332511-424961 GCF_000142905.1 Thecamonas trahens ATCC 50062
GGAGGGGGAGGAGAGGGGAGGAGGAGGAAGGGAAGGGAAGGGGGAGGAGGGGAGGGAGGGGGAGGGGGGGGAGCATGGACAATGGACAATATCATGTCATATCCTCCTGATGTGCGATGGGATGATGTTGTGATGGTGGTGATGATGCCCTGGTTGCGGGCTTTGCTCCTGCCCGTCTCCAAGTCGCCCCCCCCTCCTCTTCCCCTCCTCCTTCCCCTCCCCTCCCCTCCCCCTCCCCCTCCCCCTCCCCCTCCCCCTCCCCCCTCCCTCCCACCCACCACTTGTCTGTGCGAGAATGGCCATGAGTGAGAAGCGCATTCTGTTTGTGAGGTATGTTCACCATGTGTTGTGTGCGTATGTGGTGGATGGGTTTGGCGTGGGTAGGGGTGGGTGGGTGGGTAGGGGTGGGTGGGTGGGGCGTGGTCGACTCACTCTGGCGGGGCGCGCGCGCTGTTGTTGGCTGTTGGCTGTTGGTTGTTGGTGGCTGCTGGGATCGGGGGCTTTTGGCTGATGGTGGCTGTTGGCTGTTGGCTGTTGGCTGTTGGCTGTTGGTTGTTGGTTGTTGGTTGTTGGTGGCTGCTGGGATCGGGGGCTGTTGGCTGATGGTGGATGTGGTCTGGCGTCGGGTGGGCTGTGATCTGGCGTCGGGTGGGCTGATGGTGGCTGTGATCTGGTACTGGGTGGACTGACTGCTACTCATTGCTGGTGTGAATTGATGACCGGCTGTTGATGTGTTTACAGAAACCTGCCGTTCAGCATCTCGCCCGAGGAGCTGTACGAGACGTTTGGCCAATTCGGTACGGTCCGTCAGATCCGGGTGGGCAACGAGCAGGCGACGCGCGGACAGGGGTATGTGGTGTACAACGACGAGTCTGTGGCTGCCGCCGCACTCTCAGTGCTCAACGGGTTCCGGGTCGGCGGACGATACATTGTGGTCTCGTATTTTGCGCCGCAACTCGCGCAGCGCAAGCCAATGACCCAGGACGAGCTGCAGAAGCGCCGCGAGGAGCTGGAGGCGCTGAAGGAAAAGTACGGGCTGGACGACGAGGGCAACGCGCTCGACGAGTGAGGGCGGTCCGGTCGGCCGGTCCATTGCTACGTTTACCGGCGGCGGTGGCGAGCACGTTTGGTGCGGACCTTCTTGGAGGTGCGGCGACCCAGGTCGGCCTTGAGCCGACGGTCGACCATGCGGTAGGAGCGAGTGACCGACTTGCCGCCACGGGCCTCGGCGCGCTTGCCGATGACGAGGCGGCGCTTGGGCTTGTCGACAGCCTTGTTTCCGGCACGGTAGAGGCGCTCGATCATGCGCGCGCGCGAGGTGGCGGAGAGGTCGGTGTCGTTGGCGATGGCGGTGACCTGGCGCTTCATCTTCTCGAGCTTGATGACGGCGCGCATCTTCTTGCGGGCCTTGGCCTCGGCGACGCGCTTGATGGGCCGGGCGTTGACGGCCTTGTGCAGGTGCTTGAGCTCGGCCACCATCTCCTTGGTGATGGGCAGCGAGGGCTGGTTGTTTTCGGCGAGGTAGTCCTCGTACCAGGACGGCAGGTTGTCCTCGTTGTGGGCCCGCCGGTTGTACGACTTGTCGATGAGCGACTCGCGACGCTTGCGGGCGGCCATCTCCTTGGCCAGCGCAAGGTACTCGGCCTTGTCGTCCGAGTCTGAGAACGACATCGGGTCCTGCGGGACGACCTCAAACTCTGTCACCCCGTCGGACTCGGACTCGGGCTCATCAGACGACGAGTCATCGCCAGACGAACCGAGCACGATGCGGCGCGGGTCGTGGCGCTCGGGCTCGCGCTTGCGCTTGCGCGACGGCTCGGCAGCAGCAGAAGCAGCCGTAGCCACCGGCGCACGCTCGCCCGAGCGTCCGAGCGGCGCAGCCGCGGGCGGCACGCCGCGCATCTCGGCAACAACCTTGTCGGCGTCATCGTCAACCTCGAGGCCCTGGAACAAATCGGAAGAAAAGACATCGTTAGGGTTGGCAAGGCCGGAGCGGCCGGTAATGAGCGTGTTGGCATCGGCGGCGACAGCAGCGGCAGCGGCGCGGCGCTTTTGCAACTCGGCAAAGAACTTGGCGTCGGACGACTCGGACGAGTCGTCGTCAGACGATTCGTCGGCGTCGTCATCGGCATCGTCGTTGGACGAGTCGTCGTCGTCCGAGGAGGAGAGGATGTTGCGGTCGACGTTGGGGCGGAGGGCCGCGATGGCCTCGGCCTCCTCGGTCAGGCCCATCTCACGGGCCTTAAGGTCCATGTACAGCTCGGTGGAGATGCCGAGCTGGCGGACACGCTTGATCTTCTTACCGACGCGGACGCGAGGCGTGGCGCGCTGCTCGCGCTCGACCTTGTCGGCGTGATACGCCTCGAGGTCGGCCTCGACCTGAGTGTCGTAGTCGAGGCCCTCGAGCGGCTCGGTAGCGCCGGGTGGCGCCTCGGTGTCGTTGCGGACGCCCTTAGGCAGGTAAACGTCGGCAACCTCCTCGTCGTCGACGGCAGCGAGCGCGGCGTCACTGTCGCCGATGATGGCGTTGACGTCCGTCTGCGTTGGCATCGTTTCGAGCGAGAAGAGCGAGGCCTCAGCCGGTGTCTCAATCACATCGCCGGCCGGCATGGCGAGCGTCAAGTGCTGGCGATACTTGGCGAGACGGGACCGCGTCTTGCGCTTCTTGCGCTTCTCGATGGCGCGCATGCGCTCCTTGAACCGCTCCATCTCGACGGCGAGTACGTCCTCGTCGGCGTTGGCCAGCTCGGCAAGGCTCAGATCGGTCGTCGTCACCTCGACCTCTTCGGTCTCGGGCTTGGCGTCAAGGCCCATAAAGGCGCGCATCGACTTGCGCCAGCGGAGAACGCGCTTAAAGTCGCTCTTGGAGAGAACGCGGAGGTCGGCGACGCACGCGAGGATCTCGTCGGTCGTCTTCGGGTGGTTGATGTAAACCTTGGACTCGGCGTCGGTCGTCGTCAGCTTGTTGTTCTCGGCGAGGACAGTCATCGGGTTGAGCGAGTCGACAAAGAACGCCAGCGGCACTTCCTTGTACAGAAGCGACCCGACATCGTCGGCATAGCCAGTCCGGTGGCGCTTCTGCTTGTTGTTGAAAATGTCCGGGACGGTGGCGTTGGGCGCAACGTCGGCAAAGATCGACGAGGCCTCAAACATCCGCGGATCGATCGAGTCAGGCGCCTTGAAGTCCTGGCAGACGACGAAGATCTCGGCAGAGACGCCACGTGACGACGGCGGCTTGGTCGCGTCGACCTTGTTGAACAGCTGCTGGAAGACCCAGATGAGGGCATTGTAGTCCTTGGAGCGGAAGACCTTGGTCACAAACGTGCCGCCGCGGGTGAGAAACTCGGACGCCAGCTTGCACGACTCGAGGACTAGGCACGCCTGCGAGTACGCGTCGTGCGTCCAGTCCTTACCCATGTTCGGCGCACCATCATGCAGGAACACGTCGGCCTTCCAGCCCTTGAGGAAACCTGCAATCTCCTTGCGGCACCGCGGCGTGGTGATGTCCGCAACAAGTGTCGTCACGCCCTTGATCGGCTGGATCGGGTCGAGATCAATGCCCATCACCAGCGAGCTCATCGGCATGTACTTGGTCGCCACCTGGAGCCATCCGCCGGGCGCAGCACACAGATCAATGCACACCCGCGCTGACGAGAGGAACTCATACTTCTTGTTCAGCTGGATCAGCTTGTATGCCGCACGCGAGCGGTATCCTTGTTCCTTGGCCAAGTGGTAGTATGTGGAGACGTCAACGGCGAAGAGTCAATAGGAAGCGCACAGGAAGGAAGAGTGAGAGATAACGATGCAGAGATCGGGCGAGATAAAACGATGCAGAGATCGGGCGAGATAAAGCGATGCAGAGATCGGGCGAGATAAAACGATGCAGAGATCGGGCGAGATAAAACGATGCAGAGATCGGGCGAGATAAAGCGATGCAGAGATCGGGCGAGATAAAACGATGCAGAGATCGGGCGAGATAAAACGATGCAGAGATCGGGCGAGGCAACAAAGACAAATGGGGAATACAAAAGGATGCAGAGATCGGGCGAGGCAACAAAGACAAATGGGGAATACAAAAGGGACGCAAATGAGTGGGCCTATGCGAGAGAGGGGAAGATTGCGGAGGAGACTGCCGGACAGGGGGACCATAACAAGGACCTTGACCGACGACGAGTGCATGAGCACGTGCATTAACAAACAAGTTGGAAACAAAGATAGTACACCCATATAGGATGCGATTGGTGATGTGGTTGGACGGGCAAGTGCCCGCATGCGCCCATGCCTGGGGGGAATGGGCCTCCCCTGGCTTCCCCCCGGAGGATGGATGGCAGGATGATGACAAGCCGAACCGACTGGAGGGGAAGGGGGGGGGGGGCAGGAGGGGGTGGGGGACGGAGGGGATAAGGGGAAGAGAGGGAAGAGAGGGGGGTAGGGTATGATCTCAGAGTCGTTCCACAGACAGAGAACATGGTTATGCACAGACATCCTTCCTTTCTCGTATCTCTATGGCTGTACAGCACGCCACTCATCCATGGACGGCGAGTAGCCAACATGCTCCCCAACCCCCAGACTCCAAAGATTAATTCATCAAGAGTCAATCATTGGCTGGGGGAGGTGGGGGGGACACTGCCAGCTGCACCCTTCCATGGATGGGCTTGCCATTCAACGATCGGGATGCGGGAAAGGGAAGGGAATCACAGGGGTGAGGAAGGGGGGAGAGAGGATGGGGAAGCTTAGTGCGACTGGATATTTGTCAAGGCGGCCTTTTCCCTTCTTCTGCTTCTTCGAAGGCATGGTGAGCGGGGAGTGAGGTCTACCCAGTTGAGTCGCCAACACCGCCTCGAGTTGGTCGGCCAGTCGGTCGGTCGGCTTACCCTGTCCCTCCTCCTCTGACCAAGTCGACTCCATCATGCTCGACAATCGGCCGATAATATTCATTATCCCGTTCCTTTCCGTCCGATTGGATGTTGTGGCGGACGAGTCGCCGCCATGGTGCGAGGCTGTAGCATCGGCTTGATAACGGAGGAGCTGCGCAACACTGTGACGGTCGCAGCAAGTGTCGGGTCCGAGGTCGCGTCTGCAAGAGAGCCCGGGCAAACGTCTTCCTATCTATCCCCATCCTCAAATCGCCGCATAGTACGACCATTCAGCCGCTGATACGCGCGGGTCCGATCCACATGTCACTGTGGTGCTATGTCTGGTTGCCGCGGCGAAGCTTCCATTTGGCGAGGTCATCGCTGTCGGCCACGCGTCATTGCTGTTGCAACGCCGAGCACTCGTCTCCACCATTATCATGGCGACAACGCCGACATCGAGTCGCGCCAACCCACTGGGAAGCGCGGCAGAGACAGAGCGGATGGCGAGGCAGTGGAGCGAGGCGCTGCGTGGATGCCGGACCGAGTCTGTGGTACTGGCGACCAAGTTTGATCGGCTGCGGGCTGTGATAGTGGCGCATGTGCAGAGCGGGATGACGAGCGATGCGGAGAGCGACGTCGACATCGCAGTGTTCCATGAGGCCTTCCCTTTTGCCATCTGCATGTTGGACCAGCTTGTCAAGACGCCCCAGTTGTCAGAGTCTGCCGACGAGCTGCGAGACATGGTCTCTCGGACCAAAGACGCGCTCGCCGACGAGGGCTGGTCGTTTGGCGGCTTGATGGCCATGATCGGCACCATCTTCACTCTCGCGCCGTACGCCGCCTCTGCGCTTGTGCATCCTCGCGAGAGTGCGAGCAGCGATGAACGCGACGGCGTCTCCGACGCCAATCGCTGGTCCTCTGTCCTCCGCAACTGCCAGGGCGAGATCGACACTGTCCGCCATCGCATCGCCGACGCTGACTCCAGTGGAGGCGGTGACGACACCACTGACGAGATGGACGCTCGCACAGAGGCTGCCATGCAATCGCTTACCAAGTGTGTGCTGAATGCCGTGGCTCCGGTCGAGTTTGGCGCGTACCTCCGCTCATGCGAAGAGCGCGGCTGCAAGGTGTTTGACGAGTGCGACGACGCCGACGTCCCACCTGAGCTCATCCTAGCCTTTGACAAAGTCACCTCGGCCATGATTCATCACCTACTCTGACTCGATGTGGCTCATCGGCCGTGTTGGTCACGGGCTGCCAGTCAAGACTGGCGGATGGCGGCGGCGGAGGTGGCGGCGTCGCCAATAACGTTATTCAATGAAAACACGATTATTCCAAGCAGCTGGTTTGCACTCTTCTCTCTCTCACGGTGCCACAGCATGGCCATCGACCACATTCCGGATGCGGAGGAGATGAAGACGCTCGGTGAGCCGCACCATTACGACGCCAACTTCAAGGGGCCGATTGTGGAGCGGCAGTGCCGGGACGTGCTCTTCCTTCTGCTCTTCATTCTCTTTATCATTGGTATGGGTGTTGTCACCGTCATCGCCTACCGCATCGGCAACCCAAGCGGTACGTTCCCCACGCCCCCCACGCCCCCCACCCCCTCGCCCTGCCCCCAAGCAGGGGAAGAGTAGCGACAGTATGGGAAGAAGACGCCATACAATCCATGGTGTACATGTTGTACACCACCATGGAACCTTGTGTATGGTCATAAGGACAGCGTAGCCCCTCCGCTGCCGACCATGCCCGCACCGCGCCTGCCCCCACCGCATACCAGGAAAACGCCATTGATCACACCTCGATCGCGCGCCGTTTTGATCAGCCGGCTCGCCCTGGTTCCACCGGGCCCCGGGAGCGGTATGCGGTGCGGGCATGGCCAAGCGAAGATGCTGGGTCGCTCTCCACACTCTGGCATGGTGCGCAAACAGAATGGGCTCCTCCTTCTCCTCTTCTGGAGAAAAAAATATCCCAAAGCCCATGGCCCACTGGCTTTGGCCGCTCTTATGAGGCGGTGGCGTACTTTGGCGTACCTTTATCGTACACTGGGGGAAGAGGGTAGAGGTAGAGGGCGAGGAGAACGACTCACGGGAGTGAGACGGGGCGGGGGGCACGTTGGGGATGAGGACAGGATTTTGTACGGGACGGATGCAGACGGCAATGTGTGCGACACCAAGAACTCTGATTTGCGCAACGGCATCGACATGCGTGGGCGGCCGTTTGTGTTTTTCGGCAACCCTCTCAAGCCGTTCCGTGACGAGATCTGCGTGAAGAAGTGTCCTGTGGATAACGTCAACATTTTTGCGTTGTCGTACGACAAGGACAACATTTATTGCCGCAACGGCTACACCGGCAACAAGCCGCGGACAGACATCCTGTACATGGGATGCACCGGCGACTGCCCGTGCTTCCCGGGCTACTCGTCGACGCCGATCCTGCGGCGGTGTATTCCTGCGCCGGGCTCCGAGACTGTGACCAACTCGTCAGACACGACAAACATCATGGACAAGATCAACTCGACGGAGCTGTCGCGGCAGATCATGGCAGACATCAACGCTGCCAAGTACATCATTCTGTTCCTGGCGGGCGTGGCTGTGGTGCTCTCGTTCTGCTGGCTTCTCCTTCTCAAGACCTTTACTGGGTGCCTGGTGTGGACGACGATTATTCTCGTTTCCGTGCTCTCTATCACGATCTCGACGCTGCTGTGCATGGAGGCCAAGGAGGCGCGCGACGAGCACAACGACGCCAAGCGCAAGGGCGTGGACACGGTCGAGTCGCAGCTGCAGTACCGGACGATGACGGCGTTTGCGGTGATTGCGACGGTGGCGACGGCGGTTCTGCTCATTGTTGTCCTCACCATGCGCAACAAGATCCGGCTGGCGATCCAGATCATCAAGGAGGCCGGGGCGGCGCTGACGTCGATGCCGTGCTTGTTCTGCGTCCCGATCTGGACCTTTGTCATTCTTGGCCTCTTCTTTGCGTACTGGATCGCGACGGCGCTGTACCTGGCGACGGCCGGCGAGCCGCTGTATGACCCGGAGACGGGCGAGTTTGTGACGTACAAGGCGTCCAAGGACGTGCGGCGGATGCAGGCGTACCACGTCTTTGCCCTCCTCTGGGTCCTCGCCTTTATCCTGGGCATTCACGAATGCACCATTGCCGGCTCGATCGCCACGTGGTACTTTTCGCACGACAACAAGGTCAAGGGCTTCCCCATCCTGCGGTCGCTCAAGCGGACGCTGCGGTACCACACCGGGTCTGTCGCGCTCGGCTCGCTCATCATTGCCATTGTGCAGTTTATCCGTGTTTGCATCGAGTACGTCCGCATGCAGCTCAAAGGCAAAGACAACGACTTTGTCCGCTTCCTCCTCCGCTGCCTCGCGTACCTCTTTGCCTGCCTCGACCGCTTCCTTCGTTTCATTTCGCGGAATGCATACATCCAGATCGCGATCTACGGCGAGTCGTTCTGCACCTCGGCCCGCGAGGCCTTTGCCCTCCTCATGCGTAACGCGTGGCGCCTCATTGCTGTCCAGTTCATCGGCGACTTTGTCATCAACCTCGGCAAGCTTGTGGTGGTCGTCATCGTCGCCATTGTCGCCTTCTTCATGCTCCGCGGCAAAGACGAGCTTGGCCTCCGCGAGGGCATCGAGCTCAACTACTGGGCCATTCCCTTTATCCTCATCTGTGTCCTCGCCTTTGCCGTTTGCACAGCTATGATGGGGCTCTACGAGCTGGCCATCGACACCATCTTCCTCTGCGCCATGGAAGACTTTGAGCGCAACGACGGCTCGCTTGACCGCCCCTACTACGCTTCGGAGCCGCTGACCAAGCTCCTCAAGGATAACGAGAAGCGCAAGATGGACACCGATCTTGGCAAGGACAACATCTAGTCGCTTGCACCATTTCAGTGAACTTGAACATATCGAACGGATGTCAGCGTGAGCCCCGACCCAGACTCGCCCGAGCTACCTGTGCCTACTCGTTGCCAACCGGCCACGCACCCCCCTCCCCCCCCTCCCCCCCCCTCCTCAACCCAGCATGGAGCCGCAACATGTCTTTCCACACGTCGATGGGTACACCATTGTCCGGCAGCTCGGGAGTGGGACGTACGGAACGGTATTCCTCGCCACGGCGAGCCGCCGTTCATCATCATCGTTGGAAGTGTCATCAACGGCCGGATGGTCAAGGTTATCAAGGCAAACATTGTCTTCATCGCCGTTGCCATCGCCGCTGGTGGCCATCAAGCTGGTGCCGCTTGGACATGCAACGTCGATGGATCAAGTGGCGGCAGCGCTCAACGAGGCGGCAGTGACGTCGGACGTGGCGCACCACCCGTGCGTGGTCGACTTTATGTCGTCGGCGCCGACAAGGGTCCGCGGCATGGCGGCAATGGTGCTGGGGTATGCTGATGGCGGATCGCTTGCGGATGTGATGCGGAGCGCGTATTCGCGACGGAAGTCGCTCACACCCGCGGTGGCGATGCACTTTGCCACGCAGCTGGCGCTGGCGCTCAAGCACGTGCATGATGCCGGGTACGCGCATCTGGATCTCAAGCCGGCTAACGTGCTGCTTGCATCGGCGCAGGCTGGCATGGTGGCATCGTCGGCTCGGTGGAAGGCGGCGAACCGGTTGGGCCGGCAGCAGGCGGTGGTCAAGCTCTCGGACTTTGGCGTCGCGGCTGTGGCACCCGGGCCTGGCGAGCCGCGGCTTACCGGTCTCGCCGGCTCGCCGCCGTACATGGCACCGGAGATGCTATCAGGCGCGGGGTACGGGCGTGAGGCCGATGTCTTTTCGTTTGGCGTCCTCCTGTACGAGCTCCTTGCTGGAGGCGTGCGGCCGTTCCCGGGCACCACGCTTGAGACGGCCGGAAGAGCGATTCTCACGCAACGACCTGCTGCACTTCCGCCTCACGTACCGCGGGAGCTGGCAGCGATTGTGAAGGCGATGCTGCGCAAGGATCCGGCAGCACGACCGACATTTGCAGACATTCTTGTTTCGCCGCCGTTTGCGGCGGCGCTCGAGGTGTTGACCGCTCCGGACGGCGCGCTGTCGGAGGAGCGATTCGGCGCCGATGGCAGCTATCTCGGTAACGTGGCGGCGCTAGAGCCGGTCCCACCGTTGTCCGAGCCGCCAGTTCTTTCCGGAGGAGACGGCAACAGCGGCGATGGCGACGATAGCAGGCGCTACGCGCGCAAGCCGCTGACTCCGCTGGGCGAGATTGGGCGGATCGAGCGACGTCCGCGGCTCGGCTCAGCGCCAAGCCTCTTCTCGCCGCCGCTTGTGGCGCCGCCGCCGCGGACGATGCTGGCGCGGCCGTCGTCGGCGTCGCGGCTTGCGCGGATGGTCCAGACTCCGACCGCGGTCCTTGACGATGCTATCGGGCTGGCCACGGTTGGGCATGTGGCCGTAGCACCACGACGGCGGTCACCGCGGCGGATGATCCACCGCGTCCCCGTTGCACGGGCCTCACGCCCCGGCCGCCAGCACACGCCCGCATCCCCGTCTCCGAATCGGTCTGCTTCGCGATCTCGTCCGCGCCACTGATCGTCACCGAACACGCCTTGCTACCTGCGTGGTCCTTGTTGATTGAACCAGCGAGGCTCATCCCCCTTCAATCGATCCCCCCCCCCCCCCCCCTCCCCCTCGTCCGCGATCTTGATCATGATCATGATCAGGATCAGCCCACCCGATCAACATCAACCGACACCACCCCACCTCACCCCCTCCCCCCCCCTCTCCCCCCCCCACCATGCGGGTTCGCGGACCTACGCTTCGCCCCCCAACCCCCCCATGTGTACCCATGCCTCTCTTCCGCCCCACTCCCTTCAACGCCCCTCCTGTCCGCCCTCCCACCTCCGCCACCGCCACCACCACCACCACCGCTCCTTTGGCAAGCCGCACGGCCATGGCGATGACCACCGACTCGGCAAGTCGCCTCCAATGCGACTTGGCCGCATCCGCATCGTCATCCTCCACGCTCTCGCCAGACAACTCTGTTAGCCCTCTCGCTCGATCGCTCGCTCGCTCATCTGCTCGTTTGTGCACACTCGCTCCTCCTCGTCTCAGCTCGTCATCACTATCATCATTGTCATCATTGTCATCATCGTTGTCGTCGTTGGCTGCAGACGACAGCGGCTTTGTCTCGGCTTGGTCAGAGGTGGCCAGCATCCGCTGCGTGACTTTCCAAGAATGCTTCCCATCTGTGCTTCTATTGAGGAAGCTGTGCGTCGTCTGAGGAAACGGCTGCGGTCGCCAGAGCCTGATGATCTTGCGCCTGAGGCTCGCCTGGCGGACGATGGAAGTGCTCCGCTGGTGGCTATGGACATTGCCGGCGAAGAGCCGCCGCCGGCGGGCACGTGTGGCAGCGACGAATCGGCCTGGCCGCATCCGTCGCCGACCAAGCGGCAGGCAACGCTCGGAGCTGGCCTGCGGACGCCTTCGCCCCCGGTTTCGGTGCCTGGTGCAAGGTCACCATCGGCCTCGTGGTCGAGCTCATACAGCTCACCAGCGCCGCATCCGCCACCGGCGCAGTCGCGGTCTGCGTTCTCGGCCACCCGCGCCGCCGGACCAGCCCGCCACGCGCTCCTCTCCCACTTGACCTACCCCTTCAGTTCCGATGACGAGCACCACGCCCTGCCGGCGGTGTCTGCCCCAACGGCGATGCCCGCTTCGTCTCCGCCAGCATCTCCGCCATCCGCGTCCAAACGTCGTCGCGAGCCGCTGGCCGTCTTTGGCGCCGCCGGAGGGCCGCCCAAGCGGGCGCGGCTGCTCCACGCCCGACCGCGGAGGCCCCAACCTGAACTCAGCTGCTGATTCTCCCGAGCGTACCCCTTCCAGCGTTTACTCACGTTGACAGGTAGTGCTACCAGTGTCGTCTGTTTTGGTCGGCTCTCCCACACCTCATCCTGGGAAACATCCGCCATCCGCACGATTTGCAGGTAGCCGTCGGCATGCAACGGCTTGTGGTGTGTGGCACGTGAGACTCTGATTAATAATGAGTCGACCGGGGGACCCCGACCAAGTTAAACCTTTCGGCCCGGCCATGCTCAGTTATGGACTCTCTCAATCCTTCTCATATGGACCATGCCCCCCCCCCCCCCCCCCCCCCTCCCTTGTTCATGCAAACACGCGTCCTGTTGTTCTCTCTCTCGTCATTGCCATACCAAGGGGGAAAAAATAGAATACTTTGTAATTTGGTGAACAACACTCTCGGTTGCCGGCCAAGCGGTCGTTATCGTCGCGCATAGTCATCAAAAGGGTAGGCGGGCGGGTTCCCGCTTCGTCGGAGCCGACTGTGTCGACGCCATCAGAACTCTTAGCTATGTAAGGTGTCAGCCGCTTCGCTTCGCTCAGCCGGCCGCGAGTGTTAGCGACTGGTAGCAGTCGCAGCAATACTTTGTCGTTTTGTTGTTCCTCACTGGCAAGACGATTTCAATTTGTTAACATTGCTCTCGAATTGCCGCAATGATCGTTCCCCAAACGTTGCTCATGGTGGCTGTGGTAGTCGGCGCAGCAGTCATGCTCGTGCATGAGGGAGAAGCGCAAGCGTCACTTCCGGAAGTGCTTCAACTTCGTATGAATATCTTTCTCTCAAGTTCCGAGTTTGTAACTGGCCCAGGCATTGCCTTTGGTGTCCTTCTTGCTCAGTTCAACGGGCGGGCCAACCGAACGTCGGAAGTTTTGCTTCAGCCGCAAGTCTTTCCTGCGGAAATCGCGGCGTACACTCCTTGGCTCAATGCCATTACCGGGCCAGACGTGGTCGAGGTCTATCTCGGTGGCGGAGGCCTTGATCTCCTCTCGAGTGACAACTTTGAAGACGTGACCGACATCTGGACAAACTCCTCGCTTGACCTCGATCTCTTGCCGGCGGCCATGGCCAGTTCGACCGGCGCCGATGGTCGGCGGTACGGCGTCCCGCTGATGGGTGATGCCAACGTATGCGTGTACTCCAAGTCGGCATTTGCCGCCATGGGCATCACCGCCACACCCAACACGTGGTCCGAGCTCAAGGCCCTCTGCAGCGTGTTTGTGGCTGCTGGCAAGCCGTGCCTCGGCACCGGCTACGACGCCATCCCGTCGGTCTACTTTGACTACATGTTCATCCGGATGCACGGCAACGCGGCATACGAGCAGTTCTTTAACGGCAATGTCTCGTTCACCGATCCACGGGTCAACGCTACCTTTAACGTTCTCATGGAGCTCAAGGACATCGGTGCGATGATGCCGGATCCGACGTCCGGCGCTGCCTACAACGTCGCTGATCTTGTCAACGACACCATTCCGATCTACTGCGGCTTTGAGATGATGACTGTCTCGCCGCTGCAGCAAGGTGCCAACACGTCGAACCTTGACGTGTTTCCTTTTCCGTCGTACGACGGCGAGCTTGGGACGGCTGGGCCGTCCGAGCCGACCAATGCCATCCTCGGCCTAGTTGGCACGTACGCCATTCCCAAGAACGCACAGTACAAGAGCTACTCGCACGAGTTCCTCACCTACGCAACCAATCCGACGGTGCAGGCCGGCATGCTCTCCTACGCCACATCGGGCTTTATTCCTCGATTTTCGATGGGGTCGTACGTGGTGCCGCCCCGGGCCAAAAAGGTGTACAGCGCCGTTCTTGCCGCGGACGCGATGCTCTTCCGCTCGTTTGCGGCCTTTGGCTTTGCCTCTGTCACCGGTGACTGGTGGCGTATCATCTACACCTTTGAGGCCATGCCGACCCGCGCCATGGCACAGGGGTACCTCAACACAGCTCTGGCGGCGATCGAGGTGGAGCGGCTGGCGGCGGTGCTCAAAATGACGGTCGAGCCGGTGGCGGATCCGCTTCCGGGCACGTACTCTGACGCTGTGAGAGTCTCGCTGTCATCGCCGACCACGGGTGCCGTGGTGTACTACACGCTCGACGGGAGCGAGGTCAACCTGGGCTCGCCGGTCTACAGTGGGCCGATCACCATCTCGTCGTCTGGGACGACGCGAGTGCGTGCCATTGCGCTCGCACCAGGTCTCCGTTTGTCGACCGAGCTCGTGGGAGACTATGTACTCAACATTGCGTCGGTCAAGGACGACTCGAGTGCACGGCTCCTGCTGTACATCCTCATTCCTTCGCTGCTCCTTGTTATTTGTGTCGGCGGCGTCGTCGGCTACGTCATCTACCGGCGCAAGTCTGTCACGTACCGGCTCAAGTCGGACTCGGACCTTGTGCTTAACTCGGAGGACATTGACATTGGGCGTGCCATTGGTGAGGGCTCGTTCGGCACGGTGTACATGGGTTCGTGGCGCGGAACGGCTGTGGCTATTAAGCGGACCAAGACCAAGGTGATGAAGCCTGCACAGCTGAAGGAGTTTGTTGACGAAGCCGGTATGCTGCTCCGGCTCCGGCACCCGAACATTGTCATTTTCATGGGTGTCACGCTCGAGCCGCCGCAGCTGGTTACCGAGTTTATGGACCGCGGCTCGCTCTATGACATCATCCATGCGCCGGACGTCTTCCTCGACACCTCGATTATCTTCAAGTGGTGCCACAACATGGCGCAGGGTCTGTTCTTTCTGCAGCAGTCTGGTGTCACCCACGGCGACTTCAAGTCGCTCAACGTGCTCTTTGACTCCAACTGGGTGCCCAAGATTTGCGACTTTGGTATGTCGTCGGTCAAGGGTGAGGCTGGCCTTGTTGCGCACGCAGCGTCGGAGCTCAAGGCGGCCGGCAAGGGCAAGAAGAAGAAGACAGCCAAGGTGACACCAGCAGACGCTGCTGCGGCGGCGGCAGCGGGTGCGGGCGGTGACAGCAGTCGCTTCGGCTCGCTCAGCTCCAACTCGCCGTTTGTCTCGGCCACCTCGTCGTTCTCATCGCGAATGGGAACTTCGCGGTCGACTGCTGGCGGCAAAGGCAACGACTCGGGCATGGGCAACGTGGGCACGCTGTTTTGGGCGGCACCCGAGGTGCTGACCCAGGGTGGCGCGGCAGCGTCGGCGGCGTCGGACGCGTACTCTCTCGGACTCACGTTCTGGGAGTTGGCGGCGCGGTCCGATTTGTACCCGGGCGAGAACCCTCTTGCGGTCTCGCTTGATGTGGTCAACGGGCGCCGGCCAGAGACAGCAAGCATTCGGGCCGACCTCAACGACCTTCTTCCGGTCATTACGGGGCTGTGGGACGGCAACGCAGAGACGCGAATGACAACCAAGGCTGCGGTGGAGGCACTCGGTGACCTCTACTCTCCGATGGCGGTGGTTTACCCGACGACGGCGACCGCGCCCGAAGGTCAGGTCATTCTCATCCACGTGGCACGGCTGGGTATCGGCAAGCTGCTACTGCGGTCGCCGTCGGATGCAGCCGAGTGCCTCGCCGCATTCCACGCCGAAGTGCCCGAGCTTGCACGCGAGGCCGGCGGCGCTGTGGTCGAGTGGGGTCTGGCGACGTCGTCGATTGCCGTCCACCGCGGCGACCAGTTTGGCCTCTTTGTCTCGCTGCTCGACCGAGTCGAGGCGCGGACCGGCCCGCTGGCAGTCGCTGCTGTGCAAGGCAACATTTCGACCGCCAAGAACGTGTATGGCGAACAGACGCTGTCGGGCGAGGTCATGGTGGAGTTGACGTCGTTGTGGCAAGCAACGTTTGGCTCGCGGTCCGCGGGTGAGGCCTCGCTCATTCTCGCTCATGGCATGCCGGGCGTAGCCAAGTCGGGCATGTTTGTGCGGACCGAGTTTGCCAACTCGCTCGACAAGCTGCCCAAGGGTCTGGTCAGCGTTCCGGTGACCGGTGACTCTGGGCAGGCACTTGCGGCAGCCGGTGAGCGGGTGACCCGCATTGCGCGGCCGGCGGAGATTGCGTCAGGCGAGCCGGTCATGGAGCCGCCCTCGCCCTCGCAGCACCGCTCTGACGGAGCATCGGAAGAGCGCGACGGGTTTACAGCGACGCCCCGGCGTAGCTCATCACGACCGCCAATGATGCGCAATGACTCGTCCAAGCGCGACCTCAACCGGTCCGGCGCTGGCGTCCGCCGCAACCGCGGGCCATCGGCTGACGCACGGGCACGGTCCAGCTCGAGGCGGTCGGGCTCGCGACAGCGGGTGAGCTCGCGTCGGGCATCTGTGGTAGAGCAGGAGGAGGATGAGGCAAACTCAAGCTCGAGCTCGAGCTCGAGCTCGTCGATGTCTAATCCGAGCTCGAGCTCGTCACAGCGTCAGATCAGGGGCAAGGCCGGGCCGCGGGCTGCGGCTCGCATCTCGGCGACTCGCGCCGGCTCATCAAAGTCTGGTGCTCACCGGAACGCCAAGTCCAAGGTCGACCCGTCGCACTTTATCCTTACTCCGGCCGAGATGGATGAACTTGTCAAGCAAGACGGAACCATGGTCCACGGCTCGTACTCGCGGGTCCACGAGGCCAATTGGAACGGGCAGCCGGTGATGGTGAAGGTCCTGCTCCGACAAGACCTCAAGCGTGAGGGGCTCATCAACTTTGCTGTGCTCGGCGGCGAGTGTGCGCGTGCCCAGGGCACACGCATTGCTGGCGCGATCGGGCTCTGCATCACGCGGCCGTTCCTGGGCCTCATCTTCCCGCGCTACGACTCGGGCTCGCTTCAGATCATGCTCGACCGCGCCATGCTGGGGCGTTCACGCGACCAGGTCGCGCATCGGTCAAAGGCGCGCGACGCACTTGGCACACCGACGCTCGACAACGACTCGGCGCGTGTGGTTGTCCTTGGCCTCATCAAGGCCATCGCTGAACTCCACGAGGTGGGCAAGCGCGGGCACGGTTCGCTGCGGCCGGCCAACGTCATGATCGTGACGCGCTCGACCGAGGTCCTCGACGTCCACCTCATCGACTACTTCCTCTCCAAGATCAAGACCAACATGGGCACGATGACCATGGTGCCCTCAGTGGCGTATCTGGCGCCAGAGAACCTTCGCGGCGAGGACGGCAACATGGAGGCCGACATCTTTGTCTTTGGTACCATGCTCTACGAGATCGCCGTTCGCCAGCCGGCGTTTGACGGCTCGAACGCGCTCGAGGTCGGCTACCACATCCTCTCAGGCTTTCGTCCTGATCTTAACTTTGTGGAGGACCCACGGCTCCGCGAGCTCATTGCCGACTGCTGGAATGACGACGCCGCGGCTCGGCCCAAGGCCCGCGACGTGGCCAAGCGACTCGAGGCTAGCCTGCGCGAGCGCGGTCTGTACGCCGGCAATGCCAAGAAGAAGGGCAGAAAGGCACGCGATCGGCAGAACAGGTAAACACGCGGCTTACTTGTTTGCCAGGTCTTGTTTACGCACTATGCATTGCGCTCCTCGTTTGCGACGCGGGCGCGAGCGGTGGTGTCGTGGGCGCCGGCGAGTTCGAGGATGGCGCGGTCGGCATTGTCGGCGAGGGCGGCGCGATCAACCTTGCGGCGCTGCTGGATGAGGGCGTCGGTGCGCTTGAGGGCGTGGGCGTGGGCGAGGCGGGCGTCGGGGCCACCGAGGCCAAAAACGACAACGCGATCGACGTCTGCAGCGGCCTCGTCGCCATCGCCAATAAGTACCCCATTGGCGTAGGTGGTGCCGACAGCGCGGGCGTGAACCCTGTTGAGCATTTCGGGAAGGTGAAGGCGGAACGAGCCGTGTCGGCCGCCAAAGGCGAGGCACGAGACCGGAGCGCGCGACGGATCACTTGACTTGACCGGCGAAGTTGAGCCCTGGGGTGGCTTGTACAGGTACATAAAGTTGTCACGCGGGCCGGTGACGGCGCAGACCTCCAGGCGAGGCGTAAACGAGACAAGGACACACGCTGGTGAGCCAAAGAACTTGTTGGCGAGCGGGTTCGATGGGGAGCCCGGCCACTCGTGGGCAATGAGGACGCCGAGCGAAAAGTCGGCGCCGGACGCAACCAGCAGCGACGGCGCGCGGTACTGCGCCACCTGCGCCACCAGAGACGAAAGAGCCTGACCGTGGACGGCCGAGTCGTAGAGGACCGGCGAGTCGAGGTCGTCAATCGAGACGGAGGCATCGGCCGAGCCGGAGGAGGCGTCTGGCGCCGCACGCGCACGGGCGGATGAGCTGGCTTCGTCTGCTGGCGTGCGTGTCCGCGGGAGGAGTGCGGCGCGGCCAGTGAGAAGAACAAGCGCGAGCGCGAGCTTGGGCGCTGCGCCGAGATCGACGCCGACTGGAACGAGGCTGGCGGCATCAAGCGCAGAGGCGCGGACAACAAAATTGGTTGTAGCCGGCACATGCTGGGCAATTTTGTTGGAGCCAATGGTGATGACGCCTGCGGCGGCGGCAGCGCCCGCGGCGGCCTCGAGGCCGGCGATGAGCGCCGAAAGCATGTTGGGAACGAGGCCCGGGAGGCGGGTGCGGAGCAAATGGGCAACAATGGTTTTCGGGGAGCGGCGGATGCCATGCTTGGCGGCCTCGGCGACGGCGGCGGCGGCGGTGCGCGCCACAAAGGCTTCGAGCTCGTCCTCCCACGCCGGCTCGTCGTCAGGCAGCGCGCCGTCAAAGACGACGGCGAGCGCATCGGCGAGAACCAGATGCAGAAGGAGGCCGACATCCTCAGTCGAGGCAACCGAGGGCGCTGCATCCGCAGCCGGGGCCATGAGCCGGGCCGTAGCCGCGCGCGCGTGGGTCACATACGGCCTGACCCAGGTGAGGGCTAGCAGCGAGGGCAGGGCGGTGAAATCCGACGAGGCCTTGCCGAGCAGGCTGGCGAGGCCTGCTGCAAACTGCTCGCCGGTCATGACTTCGGCAGCTGCGCGGGCGGTTGCTTCTGCCGACGGGCATGGCTCGTAGTGGGCGACGCAGGCGGTAAAGACAGCGGTAGCGGCGCCTGTGCCGATAAAGGGTGCGAGGTGGGCGAGGAACACGTCACGGTGAATGGTGCTCATTTTTTTCTTGTCACCCCCCACCCCCCCTGCCGCCACAGCGGCGAACGACGACGCCAGCACCTTGCCCTCTTCCGGCGAGACGCCCAGCGGGCTTGGGTCGACAGACGTGGTGTTGCCCATGTCGACTGTTTGGCTCTTCCTTAACACTCGCTTGATGTCGGCGAGTCTCGTGTCGAGAGAAGTGTGTGTCCGGAACTGGTCGCTGGGCCCGGGGGGGGGGGGAGGGGGTGTGGGCGGGCTTGTGACCTGGCTGGGCAAGGTGGCCCAGAGTTATCCGGTTTGACCTGGACGAGTGCCATGACATGTGTGTGATGCGGCCATAGGGGGGGGGGGGGGGGCGTGAAGCTGCTATTGATTTTTCGCTTGCAGCGTCTGGAGTCGTCGGCAGATCGTGTGGTGTGGCACGGATTGTCAACAGAGCTGGGCGTAGTCATGGTCGTAGATGGTGGAGAGAGAAAGGTCGACAACGGCGGCTCCGGCTCCAACGTCGATGGTGTACGGGATGACAGCGCCGCGGAGCACAAATCGGACGGGAGAGAGCGGCCCGTCTGGGTGTCCGCGCCGCCACGCGCGCCACACATACCGTGCCGCGTCGGCGTGGATCCACGGCTTGCCCGGAAGCGTCACCCAGTACCGGGTCCAACGATCAGAGAGGAGCAGCCTGGCATCGGCCGAGTAATCGGCGAGCCGCGGTGGCGCAGCGCGGACGACCATGGCGTCGGCCGCGAGCCACGGCTCGTCGTTGCCGGTTGCAAGCCAGCGGATCGGATCGACAACGCGCCCATCGCTGAGCGTGAGAGCTCCGTGGAGCCAGAGCGAGTTTTTGGGCACAAGTGAGAACATGGCCCAGTACTGCTCCAGCTTGAGATCGCGCCCGAGACTCGCCATCACCGCCATCGGGCGTGACGCGCTGGGCGAGTTTGAGATAAACCCAGCGCAAAATAGCAGGATCCACGCCATGGCGACTCCCGCCAGTACCGTCCGCACCCGGCCGGGCGTGGGCTGTGGCGGCGCAGCTGGCCAGCCGAGGCGCCGCGGCCGCCGACTCGCACCGGTCAAGGCATCGAGCACCCGCGATGGCACCGCCAGCAGCGCCGGTGCCATGCAGATCCACGGAAACATGCCCAGGCGCATACAGAATACAAACGAACCATGCATGGCCAGCGCCCAGCTCGCAAAACTGGCACGCGCAAGCTCGCTCCCGCGCGCAAACGGCCAGAACGCGAGCAGCGGAACCAGGATCTCGGACCACATCACTCCGGCGGCAACCAGCGGAACCAGCGGGAGGTTGTCGACGACATCCGTACCGGTCTCACTCGCAAACCACGCGTTGCGCAGCGCAGCGCGGAGCGCATCGCCCGAGTACCACTCGGATGCGTACTTGGCCTTGGCCAGTCCGCACTTGACATACATCAGCACCATCTGGCCGAGCAGGCAGCCAAGCGGAAGCGACGGCGCCAGAATAAAGCCCCTTCCACGGACGGAGGTCTCTGCCAGCTGAGGTGATGCGAGAGCAGTCCACATGACAAGCAGGCCGAGGTACCTGTCGCCGCCGTTGTGGACGAACTCGTTGCGGGCGTCAATGGAGGCGAGGATGATCCAGCTCACCACCGCAGAGGGAAAGAGCCACTTGCCGCCGACGGCAATGCCGATGCCTGCAGCAAACGCTACCGCCAGCACCGCGAGTATTACGCCTTGGATGTTCGACATAAGCAGGAGCGAGAAGACTGGCCCGGCCTCCATCACTGTCGCTGCCCGCACCACTCCGTCATCCGTCAGCATCTCCTCCGCCAGCACCATCCGCACCGCCACCGTCGCCGCCACGCACAGCCCAAGTCCGATGCGAAACGCCGCTGCAGCCCGCGAGTCCACCCGCACCATCCTCCGCCCGCTCTCGATCATCGTTGCCATCATTGTCCTTCTCGCCTGCTTTCGCTCACTCACCTCCGTCGAGCCGACAAGTAACGCGTCGTGCTCGCCGCCACCACCGCCACCGCCGCCGTCTTCCCGCACACCAGCGCGCGGGCGGAGCATAGTACAGCCAAGTGTGGAGGAGGGAGGGGAGGGGAGGGGGGGGGGGGGGGGGGGGGGGGGGGAGGGATGGGGGCGAGGGGCTAAGAGGGGTCAGGTGGAGGAAGGTGACTATGGCCAGTGCTACCTGCGCTCATCGACGGTCTCATCTGGGGTGATAGGTGGGCCTCGACAGCTTAGAGGTAATTTTGATTTTTGTTGATGTTCTGGAGAAAAAATAGTTTCGGTGATCCCCTACACCCAACACCGTGAACTCCTCAGTGTTCTGTCCTTTGGACTCTGGTGAAAAACCGGAAGAGGTCGCTCGCATTCGGCGGAAAAAAACAGCTCCAACCACCGCACCTTGCTCCCACTTGGCAAAGCTCTGTGCAAAGGTAGGGAAGCGCATACGTGTGGCACTCTTGACGTGAGGGTAGGCAACCCCGGTCAGGCTCCTCCTCCCTCCCCCCCCCCCCCCCCTCCCCTTCCTCCTACTTGGCCGACGTGCACCAGACCGCTCTCTCCCGCCTCCATACGACACTGCGCTCTCGATGGTAGACAGTGTCGGGATGTGGAGAGGGAGCAACGCGTGGCGGGTGGTCGTGGCTGGATGGGCAGTCTGGCTCTGCTGGTCAGCAATGATGGCGGTAGGAGTTATTGGTGCTGAAGTGTTTGTACCTGCTGCTTCTGGTGGTGGTACTCTTTCTGCTGTGGCTTCAGCTGGAGCGGGACTGAGTTCAGGAGATGTACTCGTTCTGGGTCCTGGTATCTTTAGTGATTGCACCTCCGCGGTCTCCTCCATTCCGCTGCATGCAGAGGTCATAGTCCGTGGTCAACAAGATGGCTCAACTGTCATCGATTGCTCATCTTCCTCTGCCGCTGCTGTCGTCTTTGATCTTGCTCTCGCTGGCTCTCGCTCGGCTGATATTACCTTTGAGTACTTATCGTTTGTCTCGGTCGCAGCGGCTGTCGTTGTCGACATGCCGCCCAAGATCGTGCTCAACATCGCAAACATCTCGGTCACAAACGGCTCTGGCTACGCGCTGCAGGTCTTGTCCGGTGGCTCGGTCGTTGTCAACGGCGCGACTACCTTACACACGCCGCTCTTACACCACACGGGTGGAGTGGCGGCATTGAGCTCGATTGCGCTCGCTGGACTCGACGTCCGCGGCTCGGGAGATGCACAGTTGGCGCCGGTGACCGTCGTCAACCCGGCAGCATCGCTGGCCATTTCCAACTCGCAGTTTGCCGACATGGTTGTCGACAGCTCGGTCGTTGCGTCTCCTCAGGTTGCTGCGAGCCTGATCGATACCATGATTGCCAACGTGACAAGCGCAGGCACTGGCGGTACCCTTATTTCCAACGCTGCACTCATCTCTGGCTGCGTCTTTGCTGACGTAGCCATGAGCGGAAGTGGCAAGGCGGTGGTGTCGACGAGCTCGCCGGTGGCCACGCTCCGGGTCGAGACCTCGTCGTTTGTGCGTGTCAGCATTGACAACATCTCGCCGATGCAGGGTGTCATCCACCGGGGGCCCGGCGGAGCGATAGAGGTCGTCGACACGGTTGTGTCAGAGTGCCACGCGCCGGCGCTGCTGACGTACACTGTAGCGTCGGGCGTGGTCGTGCGCGACGTCCACTTTTTCGACAACGTCGTGAGCAGCGGGCTTGTGACAGGTTTTGTCTCTACGCCGTCGCTGGTGCTGGAGCGGGCAAGGTTGGAGAGCAACGCCGTGACCGGAGCCGGTGCGACGGTCGATGTCACCGTTGCGGCCGGCGGCGCGGCCGTGGTCGATGGCTGTGTCTTTTACAGTAACTCGGCCGGAGGCGCCGGTGGCCTGGCGCTGACCGGCACAACCGGGAGCGTCACTCTCCGTGGCGGGAACATGTTTCTGGCCAACGCTGGTGCGGGCGATGGTGGCGGGCTCGCCATCACGCTGCCGACCGGCACTCTGGTGTCAGACGGGCTGCCGACAGTTTTGACAGGCAACGCTGCGCTTGGCTCGGGCGGTGGCCTCGCGCTCGAGGTGCCTTCTGTCCCGGCCCAGTTTGTCGTCAACGCTACCGAGAACAGGGCCGGCGCCAACGGTGGCGGTGCATACCTTGTCGCCGTCACGTCGCTGGGCGGACACTGGACGTTGTCGAAGAACTCGGCACAGGCAGCCGGAGGCGGGCTGGCGCTTACTGACAGCGGTGGGACGAGCGGCACGTTTGCGCTTGCAGCGAGTGCGTCGTGGACGCTCTCGAGCAACAGCGCAGGGGCCAACGGCGGCGGGTTGGCGGTGCTGGCGAGCGCGCTGAGCGGGTTCGACGCAACCGCCCCCGATGCGCTGCTGGAAGTGACTCACAACACGGCGGCAAGTTCGGGCGGCGGGCTGGCGCTGATGGCGAGCACGGGACACCGGCTGGGAAGCACCGCTGCGGTCCAAGTGACCGGCAACACCGCCGAGGTGTCTGGCGGCGGTCTGTATGTCGCCGGCAGCTTTGGCATGGTTGTTTCCGTTGGTGGCGCAACAGTGGCAGGCAACACAGCGACGACCGGTTCTGGCGGCGGCATGCTGATGGCGTCGACAGGCGGTGCGCTTGATGTCCGCGATGCGCACTTTACAGGCAACCGTGTGCTGTCGGCGCTGGCAACCACTGGTGGCGGCGGCATCTTTGTGTCGGGCGCCGAGCTCAATGCGACCCGCACGGTCTTTGCGCAGAACACGGTGACCGGCCTTGGCTCGGCGCTCATGCTCGCGACCGGGGTGGATGCGTCGCTGAGTGAGTGCTCTGTCGAGAGCAACACTGGAGCGGGCGCGGCGATTTACCTTGCAGCCGCCACGCAGCTTGTTGCCAACGCAAGCGTGGTGAGGAGCAACAGTGCTACATCGAGCCAGCCCGGCGGGCTCTATATCGAGGACACAGCGTCGGCGTGGTTTGATCCACTGGCGGCGGTGTGTGGCAACACGGGCGGAGTGTGTGAACCCAACGTGGTGTGCGGCGGAAGCAGCGCAAAGTCGTACGGCCTGCCCAACGGATGCGGAACGGGTGGCTCGGCATGCCGGCAAGGCGTACCTCTGGGTTGCTCGGCGACGGCGCGCAACGCCAAGTGTGCCAGCTGTCGGAACGGGTGGAGCGGCGACGACTGCAGTACCGCGCTCTTGTGCATCACGCCAGTATGCGCAGCTCCGGAGAGCGCCAAGGTGCCTGCGTTCTGCCCGGCATGTGAGCTCGGCTCGGGGCGAACGCCGGACCTGACCGGCTGCATGGAATGTACCAACGGCACGTTTGCGACGCTGCCGAGCGAGACTTGCAGCGTTTGCTCAGCCCAGTGCGCGAGTTGCGTTGGGCTAGCGACCAACTGCACAGAGTGCGTAAGCGCGGACCAGGAGCTCGTTGCCGGGCCTGACGGGGTGACTCGCTGTGAGATGCGGTCAGGCAGCGCTGGAGCGGGAGCTGGGCGTGTGGCTTTCTGGGATGACGCCTTTGGGACCGGGGCGGTGTGGGCGAGGCCGTCGTCACTCGCGTTGGAGCTGCTGGTGGCGGTGGGCGTCGTGGCGCTCGTGCTTTCGGCGTGGAGCCGCAAACGGGAGGCGCGCAAGTATGCGACCGATCCGATGAAGTGGCGAGCGCTCCCTTTCCCGCTGATGGTGCTCGCGGAGCACCCGCTCGCAAGTCTTGTGGTTGTTCAGCTGGTGCCGGGCCCGCCGCTGCTGCGGCTGCAAGAACGCGGGCTCTTGCTGGGGCTCTCGCTCGGAGCATACTTGGCAGCAGCTCTGGCGCTTCCTGTGGCGCGGCACGCAGCATACTCACCAGGCCAGAGCGCACTCTCGTTCGACCGACTGGGCGACGCAGCTCTTGCAGCGTCGGTGGGCGGGCTGACAAGCACCTTCCTCGCAACGTGGCTCGGTCCTCTGCTTTACGCCGACCCACGGGCATCGCGGCGACAGGGATTTGTGGCGAGTGGATGCGCGGCCGGAGTCGAGGCTCTTGTGATGGCTGGCCTCACGTCGATGATCTGCCTGCGGCCCGAAGGATTTTCGGTGCCGTGTGTGGCGGCTGTAGTCAGCGCATCGATCACGCTCAGTCTGCTCGTCGTAGAGCCGGCTGTGACCACGTTCAGACACTTTGTGCTCGGTGTGCGTGCGATCCGCGTCGCCACGTGTGGCAATGGCGGGCTCTTGCGGTCGGCACAGATTGCAGCTGTGCAGGCGGCGAAGAGACGCGGTGGGACCGCAGATGGGACCGCAGAGGGGAAAACTGCAGTGATGCTGCGACCGCGCCTCCCGTCGTTGCCGAGCTTGCTGGGCGACTTTGAGCTGGGCGACCTTGACTCTGAGCTCTGCTCATCAAGAATTGGCACACCGAAAGACTTCTCAGCTTCGACCGGGTTGGCATTGACATGGACGTGCTGCTGCAGACCCTGCCGCAACGCGCATCCGAAGCGACCAGCGGTGAGCTCGCATCGCAGACGCAGCTGTACCGCGTGGTCGTCTCCAACGGTGCGGAGGCCATGGACTCGCTCGAGTTGCTGGCGACTGAAGGCGACTCGGTGCCACTCTCTCCGACCACCTCGTCGCCGATCTTACCGTCGTTGCCGCAGCCATTGTCGCCAAGTGCACCCCAGCTGTCTCCGTCGGCGCCGCGCCGCTTGTCGCGGGCCCGGGCTACCAAACGCGGTCGGGCCAGCAGCAGCAGCTCGCTGGGCAAACGGCGCTAGCGGCGGTATACATGATCAAGTAAATGTTGCATGTTGGGATGAGCTAGTATGTGACCGGAAGGCTCTGTTTGTCTACCATTCTTGACAGAGTAGCCTGCGAGCGTGGTCCGAGGGCACGGCCAACCACCTGACGCCACCAGCTGACCAGGTGACGAGCCAACCAGCTGCGCACAAGACAGACCGAGGGAAGGAATACGAGCTGAGTTGCACACTCTCTGGCAAGCGAGCATGAAACGGTTTCGCAGCAAGGCGTTGGCCGTGACGGCTGCGAGCAAGTTCCGAGCGGCTGCAAAGGTACGTGGTTGTGAGGGGGGGGGGGGGGGGGGGGAAGGGGAGGGAGCGGACGGAAGGATGTGCATGCACGTCACATTTTCTTCCATTCCATATGTTTTTTTTTTGATGAGAGAATCGAATGTCAAGTGAAAATGATTATGTCTGTGTGGGGGGGGGGGGGGGGGGGGGGAAGGGGTTGGCTGAAGGCGGATGCGTGGCTAACAGCGCGCTGAGGGGGAGGGCGGCAGCATGGCGCGAGCAAGATGGCAGGGACCAAGGCTGGGCGCAAGATCCAAGGCATGGCAGAGTCGGCGTACTCGCGGACACCGGCGGGGAAGCGGTATGCGGAGCGGAAGATGTCGCGGCTGCGGGCAGAGGAGGACGCGTTTCTGGTCGATCTCATGGAGGCTCAGTTTGACGCGGAGACGATGACCTCAGTGGAGGCTGCCATGGCCAAGGCACTGGCAGAGGTTGGTCTCGATGGCGAACGGGCGCGCGGGCGCGGCGGCCAGGTGGACATGACGCCCGAGGCTATTCCCGGCTGGGCCGGAACACCGCTGGCCGATGGCGAGTTTGAGGTCGGCGTCTGCGCCGCGAGCGAGGACGTCGAGTTTGCGAACGCCCTTGCCGAGGTCCTCATCGAGGGCGGGTTCTCGGTCACGACGGACCACGCGGCGCTCCATAACACGCGAGTGTTTGTCCTTGTCTACTCGGAGTTTACCGTCGCCGAGGCGCCGTCGCGGCTCCTCACCGACGCATCATCGCGGTTCAACAATGGGCTCACGACTATCATTCCTGTCGTCCACCCGCGATGCTCGCCGTACGTGCTGGACAAAATCCCCGACTCGCTCGCGTACGCGCTCGCCAACACCACCTGGTTCAACTTTCAGTTTGACCTCGATCCGATGTCCGAGGTCTACGACGACCTCGCGTCGACGCTCAACAACTACCTCCGTCCGCACGAGGCCTCGTGGTGGCTCACTGGGGTGTGGCGGTTCGAGCTGGTGGTGACCGGCGAGGCCGGCTCGGCCGTCTACGAGGTCAAGGACGTCCTCGTGTACCTCGAGCAGCTGGACGCGACGGCTGTCCGTGGCCTCACCGTCGACGGCATCGCGTTCACTGGGCGCCTCGACGGGACCTCGCTCTCGCTCACCGGCCGGTACGCCGGTCGATGGGTCCAGGACTCGGAGGGGTGGCAGTCCGAGTTTCTCGGCTTTGTCTCGCACTACGATCTCGTGCTTCGCAACGTCGGCCACTCGCTCGAGGGCACGTACGCCGACTACACGCCAGAGGGCGGGCTCCGGCACGGAACTGCGCGCGGCGAACGTGGCGGCTCGGGCATCACTGGCTTTTACAAGCTCGCCCTTGACGAGACGGACAACCTACCGCTGGCGCTGTACCACACTGGAGCAACCCGGCTCGAGCTTGCCCTTCCCGGCGCGTACGGCACCGTCCTCGACGGCGTGTTTGACGGCAACAAGTTTACCGTCGCCGCTGAGCTTGGCCCGCACAAGGCCATCACCTTTGTCGGCTACCTCAAGCGCCGCGACGACGCCCGCCTCCACCTCAAGCGGCACCACCTCAAGGGAGTGTACTACGCCGTCGAGGGCGGGCTCAACATCGTCGGCGCCCGAAAGTTCAAGGCCAAGTACTTGACCGAGTCGCGAGTCGGCCTCGTGCCCTCGCCGCCGCTGTATCAAGCCGGCTACGAGGGCGAGACCGGCGGCGAGACTCCGCCGGACGCCAGCGTTGACTCGATGCTGCACCAGCGGCTCCTCGACGCACATCTTGGAACGGGCACTCGGACGTCTTCGGCGGCATTTAGGCAGTATGTGTTCAATCCGCTCGCGGACGGCGAGTTTGCCGCCGTCATTGCCGGGCCGGACGACGTCATCGCACAGCACGCAAGCTCGCTGGCAGCGGCACTCGAGGCTGCCGGCGTCGGCCCAATCTCCACCGACTACAAGGCCCACGGCAGTTCAGCGAGGACCATGGTCTTACTCCTCTCGATGGCTACCGCTGGCGACGCTGCACTGGTTGACTACGTGTGCGCCGCAGCGGGGGCAGGCATGCCGATTTTCAACGTCGGCGTCGCGTCATGGTGGGACATCTTCTGCTCATCCGCGTGGGAGCCGGCGGCGGCGTCGCGGTTCAAGGCAGCGCTGGCGCGGCTGAACATGACCGACGCGTCGACGCTGCAGCCAGACCACTCGTCATTCAAGGCACTGGTGGCTTCGATCAGGTCGCACATTGTGCCGCGGCAGCACATTCTCTCGGGCGCATGGATGCTGCGGCCGAGCTCAATGTCGGCCGACGCGGTGGGAGCGGGAGTAGCCGAGGTGCCTGCGGTGGCGACGTCGGCATCGGCATCGGCCGCCGCCGAAGACCTCACCTACTTTCTGCAGGTCTACCAGCAGCCGACTTCGGACGCGGTGACCGCAGTCGACTTGCGCGGCCACCGGTGGAGTGGCCGGTTGAGCGGGGCAGAGCTGGTCCTGACCTCGGATGGGATGGAGATTATCATGTCGCTCTCTGAGTGCGGGACGGTGATGCAGGGCACTATGCAGACCACGTCGCACGACGCGGTGACCGGCAACGACAACTGGGCGGCATCATCCCAAGGCGGAGTGACCAAACGCGACAAGCTTCTCGGCTCGGCGCAGTGGATCAAGAAGCGGCTGAGCAAGGTCAAGTCGTACCACTACACCGGGACGCTTGAGGCCGATGGGCTCTCGGGCCTGTTCTTCGAAAAGCCCGAGGCCGAGCTCGACGAGGCGTCAGCGAATATGGTCCAGCGGGCACTGGCCTTTCACGCCGAGACCGGTGGTTGCAAGCGCGCCGGCGTGGAAGGCGACGCTGCTACGGCGTCGCGCGTGGTCTCTGCTATTGCCGAGCCGCGGTTCTTTGGTGTCTTCCAGCGCGGCGGCTCGCGGCTACTGGTCAAGTACGCTGACTCGTTCTACAACGGAACCGTCCGCGATGGAGCAGCCAAGTTTGTCGTCAAGACCAAGTCGGGGGAGTACAAGACTGTGGTGGGCCGGATTGTTCATGGCCGCTCGGGTACGTTTCTCCGCGGGTACTCGTACACCTCGCGGCGTGGGGCGTTCAAGCTCGCGTACCGGGCCAAGAAGCATCTCTCCGAGGAGAACGTGCCTGTGATTGCCGCTGCAGACGAAGCCGCGTCCGGAGTTCTATGTCCGCTCGCGCTTGTCATGGACGTCGTCGATGGCTACTGGGCCGCGCTCCTTGCCGGCGAGTACAGTGTGTTTGTCTCGCTTTGGGTTCCCGGGACGGACACGACGCTGTCGCGGACAGATTTCGCGGCGCTGGCGGCGAGCGTGGCGACTGCGGAACCGCCATTCGGCGAGTACGTTGATGCTCAGTATGTGGGGCGGATCCCGATTGAGAACGATTCACTCGAGGCGTGGCGGTATGAGTTTGAGTGCCAGTTCACGGCGCGGAGCCTCCGATACTGTTTCTTCCTCACCGACGGCGGTAAGATTGTGCGGGCCATGGCGCAGGCGGACCGGACAGCCCACACCCGGGCGTCGCAGCATGACGTAATGATCTCGTACAGGTCAACCGACGCCGGCTTTGTTGACGTCTTGCAGGCTTACCTCGAAGACCACGGGGTCTCGGTCTGGCGCGACCGGCGGATGGAGGCCGGGACCGACTGGTCGTCGACCATCGCGGCGGCGTCGCGTGGAGCGTCGTCAATCCTCATCTCGGCGCTCTCGCGCAACTACCTCGCCTCGTCGCTCTGCACCAAGGAAGTGCGACTGGCCGCAGAGCTGGGTAAGCCGATTCTTCCGATTATTCTCCCTGCGACAGCCGAGCCAGGCGAGGGTGGGCGGCGGATGGTGGCTGCTCCGTACGAAGCGTCCGGACCACCGGCAACGATCGCGCGGGCGCTTGCTAACGTCACCATGGTCGACCTGCGTGGGGCGTACAGCGGCCCGGACCCCGAGGATGGCCGTGCTCTGCGCAGGGCGTACCCGACGCAAATGTCTGCGCTGCTCCGTCAGATCCGGCACTCGCTCGCCTCGGGCATCACGTGGGACGTGAGTGGCAAGTGGCGGCTGTCGATGACGTCTGTTGGCGAAGAGGCCGAGACCATGGCACCGACGCTGGAGCTAGTCCAGTCAGGCTCGGCCGTCACCGGCGCAGCCTCACTCTTCAACGGCATGGTTGCGCTCGAGGTAGACGAGGCTGCATCGGGTGCGCTCGGATCACGGCTCTTCTTCACTCTTCTCTGCGACGACCGGCGGTGGCAGTTTACGGTCCGGGCCATGCTCGCAGTCGACGGCGAGTCATTTGATGGGCTCTTCTGGTCGCCGTCGGGCAACCGCGGGGTGATTTCGGCCGCCCGGGTCTCACGTCGCGAGTCGGTCAACGTCGGAGGAAGGTCATCGCGCAACCTCGAGTCACTTGCGGACGCGGTGGCGAGCGCGTTGGAGAGCAGCCCTTAGCGGAGCGGTCGTTGCGCGCCGCAGAGTGAGCATGACGAATGCGTCAGCCACAGCCCTGTGGCTGAGTCTAAGTTGTCATCTTTGTTTCGGCGGTGGTAGGCACCGAGTTGGTCGACCGCCGCCGTCTGTGGGCGATACGATTGATCCGAGAGAGCGTCACCGAGCCTGGTGGAGTCGGTGTCGTGTCGTCTCGCGGCAAGGGCTTGAGAGCAGGGGACAAGGAAAGTGCCCGCGCCCGGGAACTGCTCCGAACCCGAACTCTCCGCTTGCGGGTGACGGCATGTGAGACCTTTGAGGCGTTCGAGGCATCGGATGCGCCCGAAGCTTCGCTGCTGTTGCCATCGCCATCGATGATGCGGCTGTTGCGTGCGCGAGCAACAGCCAGATGCGTCCCGACTTGACCATGGGAGGCTGACGAGACCATGTTGCGCGCCGATCTCGTGCGGAGAGCGCGTGGCTCGCGCGGGCTAGTTCTGGCCATGTTGCGGTGGGTTTTGGTGCGACGGACGGCACAACGTTCGATCTCGTATGACGACGTGTGGGCGCGGGCAGTTTGCGAGCCGTTGCGATCTTGAAGACAGGCATGGCCACGAGGCGAGATGACACCCGCAACATGATACTCGGTTGAATGGAGCGAAATCGAGCGCGGGCGGGACAGCCTGGTGCCAGACGGAGAGCGGCCGCGCGAGTTTGCGAGCCTCTCCGAGGGCGAAGTGCCCTCGATCGAGTGACGTACAAGTGCTTCGACGAGGGCAACACCGGATGGTGGATCGGCAGCCGTGTTGGGTGGACTGCTGGTGGCGAGGGAGCTGGCCATGGGAAAGGTGTTGGTTGTTGACTTGCCGAGCGAGCTGAGCGCTTGCTTTGTAGTCATGCGATTGGCGAGCGCCGGTGCGGCCACAATGTCGCTGGGGATGGCGTCTTCGTCGGGCCAGACGCTGGCAAATACGTCACCAGTGAGCAGGATGGCTGATCTGGCGATGCGCCGCATGCGGTCGTCGGTAAAGCACAGCGAGCGAGAAGCAAGGTCAGCTGGAAGCATCTCCCAGATTTCGCACGGCTGGGCGAGGCCGCTGAAAACGAGGACAGCCAACGGCGCAAGTGCAACAGCGGAGCGGGAGGTGCTCGGGCTAGGCGATGACGACCTGGCCGAGGCGATGCGGTCAACAACTTGCCGCGAGAGCGCAATTTGGCCGCCCCAGGCGGCGTCAGTGACTAGCGTGGCGAGATTGGCCATGCCGCCAAAGTACTGGGACCTGCCCGCACGGACGTCAAAGGCCGATGAGACGCGGCCGTAGTGAACGCCCATTCGAACGCGGATTCCGTTCCAGCACGCGGGTCTTCCCTCGGCCATGAGGCTCAGCAACCAGTTTGGCCACGACACGTCCATAAGCGCGCGTTGGACACCGCAAGTAAAGCTGATCATGGCCTCGACATCTTCATAGGCGACAAAGAAAGCGTCGCCCTCAGTCTTGAACTCGTAGCCGCCGGTGGCGGCAATGGCGGCGCGCATGATCTCGTTGTGCTTGTCGAGAACAAGGATCATCTGTTCTGGATTGGCCTCCCACAGGGCGGTCGAGTCCTGGATGTCGGTGGTGACAATAAAGATCTCGCCCTGGGGCGCCTTGTCCGCTAGTGCGGCGTGGTATGCCGAGACAGACGCTGACCGCCGCGACCGGTAGAGGAGAACAATAGCGGCGATGAGGACAAGGCACAGGACCAAAAGCGCCCCGCTCATGGCAGCCACCGTCACAATTGACAGACCGCCCTCGGTGGTCTTGGTGTTCGGTGGACACTCCACATCTGCCGCCGAGCACATGCCACACGACTTGAGCGTCTTTCCCGAGTTGGGGATGCCATCGCAGCCGGCACACACGGTGTTGTTGCCGTAGCAAGTGCCGCAGTCGTCCTTGGCGAGATTAGAGCCAAAGCAAACGCCGCAGTCGTCCATGGCCGCGTTGTGACCACGGCACACGCCGCAGCTATCAAGATCAGCATCGTCGCCAAAGCACACGCCACATGAGTCGCGATCGGCGTTGCCGCGGAAGCACACTCCACAAGAGTCGCGGAAAAAGTTTGCCGTGGGAATGAGCGACGTCCCGCCGGCGCACGAGTTGCACTCGTCGATGGCGGCGGTACCGCTGCAAGTTCCGGTGCAGTCGTAAATGGCGGACGAGCCGAGGACGCCGTCGCAGCCCATGATGCACGACGAGCCGTCGCCGCCACAGACACCACAGAGATCAAAGAGCGCGCCGCCGTCGGAGACACGGATTCCGTCGCAGCCGACACACGTCGAGTTGTCGCCATCGCACACGCCACAGGCATCGAGGACTCCGGACGCACAGGTGGTGCAGGTCAGATCCTGGCCAAAGCACACGCCACACGAGTCGAGGTGGTAGTTGTACGGGAGCGGAGTCGAGACGTTGCCGCCGGCACACATGCCGCAACTGTCGATGGTGGCGTTGCCGCCGCACACGCTGTGGCAGTCGTAGTGGATGCTCGAGCCGTAGACGCCGTCGCAGCCGACGTAGCATACAGTGGCGTTGCCGCCACAAACGCCGCACGCGTCGAAATGTGCGCCGCCTGAGGGAATCGGCACCCCGTCGCAGCCGAGGCAGGACGAGCCGTCGCCATCGCACACGCCACAGACGTCTCGGACGAGGCCCGAGTTGGGCACCCCATCGCAGCCGGCGCAGGTCGCGTTCGATCCAAAGCACACGCCGCAGCCGTCCTTGTGGGTGTTGGCGCCAAAGCAGACACCGCAGTCGTCGCGATCGGCGTTGCCGCCAAAGCACACGCCGCAGTCGTCGCGATCAGCATTGGGCAGGCGGTTGGTGGTGCCACCGGAGCAGACGTTGCATGCGTCGAGGATAGCGTTGCCATCGCAGGTGCCGGCGCAGTCCATGCCGTTAGGGTGCGCGCAGGTGGTGCAGGGCGCGCCTGGGGTGAGGCAGGCGTAGCCGGGCTCGAGCTGGCAGGAAGATGAGCAGCCATCGCCTGGAGCTGTGTTGCCATCGTCGCAGGATTCGAGGCCGGGCGTGACGACCGAGTCGCCGCAGGAGGAGGGCAGTGGAGATGGGGGTGGGGGTGGTGATGGGGGCGGGGGTGGTGAGGGTGGCGGCGAGGGGGTGGGGGTGGTGAGGGGGGTGGGGGTGGTGCCGGCGGCGGGGGCGGCGCTGCGACGCAGATGGTGGGAGCGTCGCCAGAGCACGACCATGGCGCAACGATGTTGCAAGAGGCATCGCAGCCATCGCCGACATTGGTGTTCCCGTCATCGCACTGTTCCGAGCTCTCGCGGAAGCCATCGCCACAGGCAACCGGCAACGGCAAAGTAGTCCAGTTTGTGGCGACACCGTTGGGTGGGATCGAGCAGGTGATGTCTGAGGCACCGCCACAGCCAATGCCCGCGAGGTTGGCAAAGTCACCGATGCCGTTGGGTCTGAGAAGAGCGACAAGCCCCTGCTCGCAGCCGGAGAGTGTGGCAGAGGCACGCGACGAGACCTCGCCATCGGAGAGTGTTCGGTTCCAGACGCGGACGTCGCGAACCGAGCCATCAAAGCGACCCAGGTAAAGGCCACGAGTTGCAGTCTTGGCGCCGTATGTGTAGTAGGTGAAGAAAGCTGATCGGTACCAAGAGGATGAGGTGGGAGCGCCGTCGACGTAGATGGTCCACGTGCTTGTGGTAGCGTCAAAGACCCCAGCGATGTGGCGCTCAACACCCTGGGTAAAGGTCCCGACGGGCGCGTCGGACTCGTAGCGGATGTAGCCCGGAGAGTAGCCGGCGGAAAAGGTGACAGCGTAGTCGGCGTCGGGATCGGGTCCGTACTGAGGGTTGGAATCGTCGAACATACCGACAATGAAGCGAGTGTTGTCGCCGAGAAATGCAAAGATGGTCTGAGTCGAGAACGAGTTAACAGTCACTCGCATCTCGATGGAGATGTCGGCGTCGATGTCAAGCGAGGGCCAGACACCGGGGCTGGATTCGTTGTACGCGCACGTCGGGATGGCTGGCTCGGGGGGGACGGCAAAGTCAGTGGCATCAAGACCAAGGCGGCGCTCCCAAGAAAAGGCTACGCCATCGCGCTCATTGTCTGGTGGCAAAGCCCGGAAGCGGATGGAGATCTGCGAGGCGTTGAAAAAGATGGGCTCGCCGATCCTTGCGCCGACGGGAGAGTTGCCGGACATGTCTGCGAGGACCTCTGACCAGTCGCCAACCAAGCCTCGATAGACGATGAGGTGATCGAAAGGCGGCTTTGTGTCAAACGAGTCAAAGATGAGCTGCAGCCCGCCTTGCAAGTAGTCAAACTGGTAGATGCAATCGACTGCGGCCGGGTACCCGCCGGTGATGTTGACGTAGCCTGCGGTGACACCACTGGTCGAGTTGAAGATCTGAGACGAGCACGATGCCAAAGCGTGGGTGTGACAAGGAAAGTGCCCGAGAAGCAAGATCATGACAATGGTCATCATCATCATCGTCATCATCATAGTACTCGTCCCCGTCCTGACTGGTACGCTGGCATGCGTTGCTATTCTTCGGCATCGTTCCATATTGGTAAGGTGTCAGGAGTGGTTTGACTCGCGACAATGAGAGATGTAAGCCGAGCAGTACAGGGATGAACGAGAGGGTGACGGCGTATGAAAGGGGAATGGTGGGGGCGGTGGTGGTGGCGGCGGCGGCAGCGGTGGTGGTGGTGGTGGCGATGTGGTGGATGGCGCGTGTGGTGTGGATGATGGCCGCGTGAAGTGCTTGCGGGTCGGGTCGTTGCGGGGAGCGGAGCGGATAGCTGTACGTTTGAGTGAGGAACAAATGTGGGATGTGTCACGGTATACAATTTGACAACGTGGTATGTGTTGACAGATACGGTGCGGGGCGTGCTGCCCAGGTCAACAAATGCCAACCGGCCGCGGCGTGGCGGAGTCGGGCTGTCGGCGCCGAGGTTGGTGGCAGACTGGGCAAGCGACATGGACGAGTTAAAGCCGGGTGTGGGGCGACGGCGGGCAGCCATGCAGGCGCGGATGCGGTCACGGAGCACGGCAGCCGAGGTAGTCGAGTTGAGCAAGATTCGGGCGGGGCGATTCTGCGGAGCCAATTAGGTTCTGCGCCGTGACAGAGCTCAGCTGTGCCGTTTTCGGTTGGCGCCAAGTTTAGCAGTTTGGGTCGGAAGGCGGAGGCGGGTGGACACGGCAGGGACAGGCACGTCTCGCTGGAGGGAGAGAGACGGCGAGAAAGGAGACAGCGGAAATGAAATCGTCGGCAGCTACGTGGAGAGCCAAGTTGGACACGCTGCAAGCACGTGTGTCGTCATACCAGGTGGCAACAGGTGCTGGAGCTCGTCAGAGCGGTCGGTCGAGGAGCAGTCTGCCAATGGGACGAGGCCGGGACGGGGACGGTAGCGGCGATGGCCATGGCCATGATCATGGTCATGATCATGATCATGACCATGGTCATGATCATGGAGAAAGACGGGCTGATGGGGGCGGACGGGCGGTGTCGGCCGAGGCTGCGATGATGGCGACCATGCGATTGGACGAGGTCGAGGGCGAGATGACCCGGATGGGCAGAGTTGACCGGCCGAGGGAGACCCGGCGCGGTGGGCGTGGGCCACAGGAAGGCCAGGTGGCATCGCATTACGTGCTCCGGTCAGTGCCGTCGACACTGCCGCGAGGGGCGATCCGTGAACAGCCGCTGCCGGCAGCGGCAGTGTCGGCGGATGTGGCAGGTGTGCTGGCGGCACTGTCGGGATCGCCGCAAAAGGGCCACGCCATCAACGGCACGCTCATCACCCTTGCCCAAAACGCGGCGGTGAATGTGGAGACGCTCATGCATACCATCCGCGCGCTGGATGCCGGAGTAGCCGTGCCTACCAGCACGAGCGGTGAGGCGCGGACGACGTCGCATGGACGCGCCGGCTCGATGCCAGTGGGCATTGCGTCGACGATGCGGGTCCCGGCTGGCGGCACAGAGCCGCTGACGGTGTCGGAGCTCTCGTCGCCGGCGCCGCCGCCGATGTTGGGCGGGCCGGCGGTGACGCGGCGGGGCAATCCTCCGCCACAGCGAGCACGGTCGATGCAGCCGTGGCCGCAGGCGTCGGCGTCGGCTTCGACACAGTCGATGGCGGACATCCGGGCCGAAGCCGAGGCCAAAGTTCGGGCCGAGCTGGCAGCTGAGGCCGAGGCCGAGGCCCAGGCTGCGGCTCAGGCCGAGGCCGAGGCTGCTGCGCGGGTGCGTCAAGAGGCCGAGAACGCCGAGCTGCGCCGGCGTGCGGCCGAGCTGGAGCATCGGCTCTCGGCGCTGGAGGCTGTGACGGAAGAGTCACTGGCCTCGCCGGGGCGAGCGAGCGAGAGGCAAGTGATGTACGACGTGGCGGCGAGCCCTGTCTCGTCGATGGTGGAGGACGAGCTGCGGTGGCGTGCGGCGCAGCTGGAGGAGCGGCTCTCGCAGCTAGAAGTTGTGGAAGCACGGCGGAAGCTTAGTGCGTCGGAGCGGAGTGGGCACGACGCGCTGCTGCGTGAGCAGCAGGCGGTGCTTGCGCATCAGCGGCAGTTGCTTGCCCAGCAACAGGCGCTGGAAGCGAACATGGCTGCGCAGGAGGAGGAGCTCTCCGAGTCGCGGGCCGAGCTCGGACGGCGCGAGGCGGAGCTCAACGCTGTCCTTGATCGCCTGCTTCCGGGAGGAGATGCCGGTCCTGTGGTGGCTGTCCATGCGCCTGTGTACCGGGGCGATGTGCACCAAGTGGAGCAAGCCGGTCACACGGAGGTTGCTAGCTTGACTAAGTCTGCGCCAGAGACAGAGTCTGCCCCGGTCAACGCGCCAGCGCCGACGGTATGCGAGGCTGTACGGGTGCCCGGACGCGAAGCTGCTCATGTGGAGATTGCGCGGATGGTGATGGAGCCGGCAAAAGCCTCGATGGAGGAGGTGGCGCGAGTGAGTGAGCCACGGGCGGTGGCCACGCCCGAGCGGATCCGGGTGTCGATGCCGAACAATGTCACGGCAGCAAGCCAGACCGAGGCCGTGGAAGCAGTGGGCGCGGCAATTCAGACCGAGGCTGTGGAGGTCGTTGGTGCGGCGATCCAGACCGAGTCTGTGGAGGTCGTTGGTGCGGCGATCCAGACCGAGGCTGTAGCGGCTACAGAGGTGTCGCGAGTCCGCAGCAGGCCGCAGCCAGCCCCAGCAGTTCCAGTGGCGTCGTGCGCGAGCGACGAGGAGGAGGACGAGTCTGCTGACGATAGACTCGCCAAGACGTGCTACGACGACGAGCGGTTGTGGCTGGGCGAGGCGCGGAGCGTGGTGCGGCGGATCAACGCGCCGACGCTGGCGAGTATGCACCAGCACTACGGTAGTGAGGAGGGCAAGATTGGGCCCGCTGGGCGGATCATCACAGTGCCACGGCTGAGTGAGGCCGAGGTCCGGTTTATTGCCGACGTGCGGTCGCGGTACGCACCGCCAGCGGCGGTGGCGTCGCGGGCCGAGGCCGAGGGCGTGCCGGTGGAGCACGTTGTGACCGGGCACGAGTTTGACATGCTGGTAGAGATCCGGCGAGCAGACGACGCAAGTGCTGCGCGTGTGGCCAAGCTGCGTGCACTCGGGGTGCTGACGCCGGCGCAGAGCACGCGGCTTCCGCGCGGCTACGGGCAGGCAATTCTCAAGACCGACGTGGCGCGGCCGTACTTTCAGTTTGCGCACATGGACGCAGCATCGCGTGCGGCCGGCTCAGCGGCTGTGGCGGCGACGATGCGGTGGTCCGACTCGCTGCGGCGGCCGCCGTCGGAGAGCCTCAAGGCCGAGGCGATCGCGCAGGCCCGCGCGGAGCAGCGGCAGGAGCTGGCGCGGCTGCTGCGCGAACGCGATGGGTGACGAGCTACTCTTCCGGCTCCTGGAACAGATAGTCGTGGTACTCGATGCAGAGCTGAACGGCTTCAGACTGCTGCTGCATGTCCATGAGGTTGGCGATCGACTCGACCGCCGGGCGGAGGATGTTGGGTGCAAAGACGACGGCGAGGTTGGAGGCGCCCATGCGGTTGGACGGCTCGTGCGACGCGACGCGAGCGAGGAAGGCCATCAGCTCCTTGGTGAGCAGGTAGTTGTCGTCCGGGAGCGAGGCGACAGCGTAGAAGAGGGCCTGTAGCTTGTCGGCGTGGTTGGATATCTTTGCGGCAGCCACAAACGCATCGTAGTGCGAGAAGGGGAAGAGCGGCTCGGGGAGAAGGCGGAGGTAGAGCTTGAGGGCGGCGGCGACAATGTGCGGGTCAGAGAAAACGACCGGGTATGCGGCAAAGTCGCCGTCGGCAAACGACCTGGTGTTGACGAGGACAACAAAGTCGTCGAGCAACCGTTGGTTGCCCGAGATGCGGAAGAGGCCGTCGAGCTCGAGCGAGTGCGCAGTGAGATGAGCAAGGGCGGCGGCGACAAAGGCAGGAATCGGGTCGGCAGCGGTGGCAGTGGCAGTCGTGAGCTGTGCAAGCGGGACGCCAAAAACGGCGTCCGGGCCCGGAACGTAGCCGACGGCGCCGGGCGGGGCGTCCGGTCGCGGCTCGGCAGGCTCGGCGCCCGGACGGCGGACCCTGGCCTTGACGCGCGAGACAAAGGAGCGGACGCGGTCCATGGGCTCAATGCCAGGCGTTTCAGGCGGTAGGACGATCGCGGGATCGAGCTGCGGTAGTGTGGCCTGCAGCCTGTCGAGGCGCTCGATCCAGAGCTCACGGAGCGCCGGGTCACGGGCACGGAAGAGCATCGAGCGGTTCGGAGTATAGACTTCAAAGTAGGCGGCGTTCGGTGCGATGGTCGACGACGTATTGGGCGGCGGGCCGAGGAGCTCGACGACGAGAAATCCATCGGTGAGGTCGAGGCCACCCTTGAGAGGAACGGCGGTGGGGTCGCCGGCGGCGGCGGCCTCTGCCATGGCCAGCGGGACGTAGTACTCGAGCGCGGTCGGCTTGAGGACAACCCAGCGGTACTTGTAGTGGGTGAGGACCGAGCTCCCGCCGCGTTTCTCGAGGAATGAGTGGAAGAGCTCGCCATCGCCGAGCGGGACTTCGGTCCCGTCTGACTTGGGCACAAACACTTTCATGGCGAGCATGCGGTCACGAACCCGGTTCTTGGCCTTTCGGAACATGGACTTGACCTTGGTGAGCGTGGCGAGGCTATTCGGCCGCTTGCCCTCTTGCTCAGCAGGCGTCAGAGGCGAGGGCGGGAGCGAATGCGCCGATGGTGATAGTGGCGGGGCCGAATCCGGCTCAGAGTCCCGGTCAAGGCTTGAATTCGGAGCGTCGAGGACGTCGGCTTCGGCCAGCAGCTCGGCTATGTGCGCCATAGAGGTGAGCCGTGGCTTGGGCGGCGGGACCGGGACAAAGGCCGATGGCGCCATCGACCGGCGGCTCAGCGCCACCGACCGACGGTCGGTCCCGGGCACCGGCTTGCGCGACGGAACCGGTGGTCGAGGCTTGGGCGCAGGCTTGGGTGCAGGCTTGGGTGCAGGCTTGGGTGCAGGCTTGGGTGCCGAGTTGGGCCGAGGTCCGGAGATGCCACGCCCGCGCCCGCGTCCGCGAGCACGCGCTCGCACCTGCCCTCGTCCGCGGGGTCCAAATCGGTCAGGATCGGCGCTTGCGGCACGAGCGCGTGCGGCCGGTGGAGGAGGTAACGATAGACGATCCTCGGCGCTGGCGGATCGATAGCGTGGGGCGGGAGTAGGGGCGGAGGTATCTCTGCCGTGGCCACGGTAGTTGTTGCCACCACGACCACGGCCTCGACCGCGACCTCCGCCACGGCCACGGTCACGGCCACGGCCACGGCCACGGCCACGGCCACGGCCACGGCCGCTTTGCGAGAGATGAGGAGGTTTGGGCTGGACCAGTCGCGGTTCTGGCCGGTGTGAGGGGGGAATCGAAAGATCAGCAACAGGCTAGTGAAGCCGAGTGATCAGCAGCAGGCGAGAGAAGCCGAGTGATCAGCAGCAGGCGAGTCGAACCGAGTGATCAGCAGCAGGCGAGAGAAGCCGAGTGATCAGCAGCAGGCGAGTCGAACCGAGTGATCAGCAGCAGGCGAGTGAGGCCGAGTGATCAGCAGCAGGCGAGTCGAACCGAGTGATCAGCAGCAGGCGAGAGAAGCCGAGTGATCAGCAGCAGGCGAGTCGAACCGAGTGATCAGCAGCAGGCGAGTGAGGCCGAGTGATCAGCAGCAGGCGAGTCGAACCGAGTGATCAGCAGCAGGCGAGAGAAGCCGAGTGATCAGCAGCAGGCGAGTCGAACCGAGTGATCAGCAGCAGGCGAGTGAAGCCGTGCCGAGTCGGAGCCGATACGTGCCGTGTCGAGCAACCGAGTGGACGGCGACCACAGCCGAGCGGACTGAGTACGGATAGGTATGCGTGTATACGCACCCGTATATATATATATATATATATATGTGTGTGTGTGTGTGGTCTCCCCCTTCTCAATGAGTGTGCAGGGGGGCGAGGAAGGGGAGAGGGGGGGAGAGAGCTGCGTTGGTCAGGCGGTGGCCGACTGTTGGCAGTGGGTGGCCGCACCGATGGCGGAGCAGCAGTCGATCAGTGGCCGAGTAGCAGTCGGGCGATGGACAGCTGTGGATGTGTGATGAGGAGAGTCATGAGCAAAGTGTACGGAGCAAGGATGAGCATCATATATTCTTTCTCTGCAACCTTCTCCGTGGTGATGGATGTTCTCAGGATCGGTGATCTTTTTTTCGCACGAATCCCCCACGGTATCCATCCAGCCCCTCACACACACAGACACACCCACACACTTACACACACACGAGAATCACCTCCTTGTCCCCCTCCCCTCTTCCCCTCATCATATATCTCCTTTTTTCTGTGCTCATGTCCAACGATGTGATTGCTGCCTTCCATAGTGCCACGATCCACGGCGAATGGGAGGCGCGGGCGTCCTGCGGCAGTGCGGCACCTGGTCGGCGAGGGGACACGGCCTCGCTCTGACCAAAGCCGTCTTTGGTGGAACCGCACACTGCTCTACAACGACGACTATGGCAGGGTGCTGGAACCGGGCCAAGGCCATGCATGAGGCAGCTATGGCGGATGGCGACCTCTCGTTTGACGACGTGGTGGAGGCGCTGAAGGAGATGCTCCGTGAGGGCATTGAGTGGGCGGTGAAAAAGGCGTCCAAGCGCGGCGGCTTCCTCAAGAACGACGCCATTGCCATTCCCTGGCCGCCGCAGCTGCGGTCCATCAAGCGAAAGCTGAAGAAGCTCGGTGGCCGGAAGAAAATTGATGAGTTTGTTCGCCGCATTAACAAAGCCGCCGAAAAGGCGGCGCCCAAGGCCCTCGACGTCTTTGTTGCCGCCATCATGGGCCTCTCTCTCGACAAGGTTGATGATCTGCTCCACGGTAGCATCGACGCCGCCACAGACTACCTCCGCGAGTCGACCTACGACGTCCTCCGTGACATGTTTGCGCCCATCATCGACAGGACGCTCGAGAAGCATGCCGTCACTGCGGTCTGGGACAACATGATCGACATCTACGACGCCATCCCCTTCCTCTCCGACCTCTCGTTCGACCTCAACGACTACTGTGTCGAGCGTGCCCTTGACGGCCTCTTCTTCCTCGTCGCAGAGCGCGAGGCCGAGCTCCGCGACTCGCCGGAGCTCGCAAAGTCAGCAAAGATCCTTGCCGTTCTCAACAACATCGACGACTTGTTCTTCGACTCGTCCTCCTCTGATGGCGACTCGAGCTACTCGGGCTCCGGCTACGACTCGGGCGTCGACTACTCGTACTCGTAGCGCAGCTGCCCGCAATTGAAGCACATACTGGCCCGCGCTTTACTCGTTGCTCTCCTCGCTCACCATCCGCAGCACGTCGCCGAGCAGAATACTGACCCCACCTGAGGTCCACGCCTCGCGCTCGTCGCCCTCGATCTCGCCAACCACCTCGCCGAGCGCGTCGAGCGACGGGACGTCTGCCAGCTCGCGCGACGTCGCCACCGCGTACAGCATCGACGACCGCAGATGCTCCTGCAGTGTCGCGTCGTCAACCGCAGACTCGACCCGGAGCTGCGCCAGCTCCGGCCACGGGTCGGCCGTCACCACCGCCCGCCACACCAGCGGCTCGAGCTCCGCCAGCGCCCCGCCTGCCCGTTCGATGAGCTCGAGCGCAAGGACAAACCGCGACTGCGCGTCGCCGCCCATCTCCTCCGAGATGTACGCGAGTACCAGCTCGCGCGGCGTCAGCACTCGCTCGGCACTCTCAGGCAGCAGCTCTTGCGCGCGGATGACATACAGCTCGTTGTCGGCGCTCGCCACAGCCTCGCTGTCAAGCGGCGCTCCGTCCGCGAGGTGTGCGAGCTTGGCCAGCGAGACCAGCGTCTTGCGCCGCGCCGCGCTCGTACGCTCCTCGCCCGCCGCACCCGACAGCAGCGCACCCGCCTTGGCCGTCTCGCCCGTGGCAAACGCGTGGATCCACGCCAGGCTCTCGCGTGACTCGAGAAAGTGGGACAGCTGCGCAGGATACGCCTCGCCGAGCCGCAGCAGCGACGCGTGCCGCCCGCTCGCCATAAACGCCTGGAACGCTGCGTCGGCAAATCCGTCGCTCCCGTACGTGTCCATCAGGAACGTCAGTCGATCGTCGGCGTCGTCCGCCGCAAGCGCAAGGCCCACCAGCACCGTGTACGCCCCGTACTTTTGCCCGAGCTCGTACGCAAGCTCCGGCGCGCTCTCGGCCAGCCCGCCGATCAGCTCCTGCGCCGCATCCTGCAGCGCCACCGCCCGCGCCGCCGCAAGCTCGGGCTTCCCGACCGCCGCGTCAACGAGTTCGCCCAAAAGGCCGAGGTACACATCGAGCGCAGCGCCGGTCACCTCGATGAGAAGCTTGCCCATCGGCGAGACCAGGACGCCAAGGCTGCGGAAGAGCGAGAGCGCGAGCGTCACGTGCCCCGCAAGCTCGTTCAGCAGCTCACCGTCGTCGGACCACCACCGCGGCACTGCGCCGAGGCCCTGCACTGCTGCCGGCGTCCCTGCGCCAAAGCCGTAGACCTCGCCGTAAGACGCTGCGTACTCGCGGCCGGCCAGAAACGCCGCACCCAGCAGCGCACCCACGCCACCCACAATCGCAAACTGCGCCGCCGCCCACGCCTCGCCGTTCGCACTCGCCTCGCCGAGCACCTTTGACGACTGTTGCGCGAGGTGGGCCACAATCCGCGGCACCGTCGAGACCCTCGCGTAGAACACGTCCTGCGTCCCCAGGCCCGACCCGGCAAACGCTGTCAGGTCCACACCAGCCTCCGCGAGCACCTCATGCATTGCGCCGAGGTACACCTCTGAGAGCAGCGAGCCGGCCTCCAGCCCGAGCGCCTCCACCATGTCCTGGTGCACCTCGCGGAGCCGCTGCGCCGACGCCAGTAACTCGCCGTGCGACTGCAGCTTTGCCCGCGTCTCCACCGACAGCACCTCCCACCACCCCAGCTGCGAGAGGAGCGAGAGCAGGCTCTGGTGCTTCCGCGCCTTGGCCTCTAGCAGCCGCCGCACAATCGCCGAGCCCGCACCGGCAGCCGCAGCCTCGGCCTCGCTCACCCCGCGCTCCCCCAGCGTCGCTGCTGCCCACCGCGGGTCCGACGCCGGCGTTGCGTCCAGCAGCGCCCGCGACATGACCACCAGCGCATCGTCGAGCGCCCCACCACGCGGATCAAGCTCCGACGCCACGCCAAGCGCCCCACCCACGTCGCCCATACAGTAGAGCGAGTACGCCGCGCCAAGCTCGGCGTTCAGCCCAGCCACCCCGTCAAACTCGCGCAGGAGCTTGGCCGCAGGCCGGAGCCCGTGCCGCGCCATCCGGCCGCCGGTACCTCCCGGAGACCAGCTTCCCTCCGCTGCTGCAACTCCGGCGTGACTGCGAGTACCCGCGAAACTCGCCTCGAGCGCATCGTCCTGCACCACACTCACCACTCCGGTCGCCGCCGTGACAAACACCGCCCGCCCCGACCCGCCGCCCCCGGCGCCGAGCACCATGTTGTCGCTACCGGAAACTGCAAACGAGTCGAGCTCGCGCTCGTCAGCCGGCACCGCCGTCAGTACAATAAGTGACGGCGTGTAGACAAATGCGGCAGACTCCGACGACTCGGGCACCACCGCCGCTACCGAGAGGAACGACGCCGGATCGTACAGCGCCTCGCGCGCCTGCTGCTCGAGCGTAAACAGCGAAGTTATGGCCCGCTCTGCGACTCGACGCCTGCGAGCACGTATCCGAGCACTTCGGCCTGGAGATCGTACGCCGCTGCGAGTACCACCGCACTCTCGCCATGAGCCTGCACCGACCGCAGCTCGACACGGAGCGCACCAAGTCCGGCAAACGCATCGTCGCCCATGAGCTTGGCTTCGAGAGTCGCGTGGAGCTCGGCCCGCAGCGCACACTTTGCGTCGAGCCCGGTCACCTCGAACCGCAGCAAAACGCTCTCAAACAGCGCGTGGACAACGTACCGCCCAGAGCCGACACTCGCACTCGCCAGCTCGACAAAGTCACCGCCGGTAAACGGCCCAGCGACAGTAGAGTCGTCGGCCGCAGGCGCCGCCGTTGACGAGAGGCCAAAGACCGACGAGATGGCGCCGAAAATCGACGATGACGCGCCCGGCGCCGGGCCTGACGCCCGGCTCTGTCCACTTGTCTGTTGACCGGTGCTCGGCGCAACCCGGGGTCCGGCAAACCGCAGCCCATCGTCATCGAGCGAGAGGAGAGTAAGGCCACCAGCCGAGTCAACCACGGCTGCCAGCGCCGGATCAAGGACACTCACCGCCACTACCACCTTGTCGTCATCCAGTTCAAGCGAGAGATCGTCGACCCTATCCACTGCCGCCGGATCCGGCCAGTAGAACACGTCTCCGCCGGCCGAGGCCATGACGACACCGATAGGAGCATCAATCGAGTCTGCCTCCGAGAACACCACGTCAGCACGAGCGAGCATGCGCTGCGGTGCGTCGACGTGCGAGTCCGGGAGGGCCAGAACGGTAGCCTCCGGCGTTGCCTTTCCGGGAGCCGGGAAGTTTGCAAAGACATAGATCGATGACGCCACCGCCACCATGGACACATTCCCACTGGCAGACACCGCAGCAGCCGCTTCTGTCGAGCCCGGCCCAACCACCGCAGCTGTTGCACCACGAGCCGACTTTCCGCCAGCCTTGGCGAGGGCAGCCGCCACCACTTGCGGCAGCGGCGAGACGACCGACACTGTGTGCCGCTCTGTAGCATGAAGAACAGTACCAGGAGCGAGGACCTTGCCAAGACTATCTTGCACGGCGAGACCAGCCAGATGCGGCGAGGTGGTGGTGGTGGTGGTGGTGGTGGCCGAGGTTGCCGTGTTGGTGGTGTTGGCCATGGAGGTCATGGTGGTGGAGAGGTCATCCTCACCAAGTCCTGGAGAGGGAGGAGAGGGAGGTGCGGGTGTAGCACCTGATGTACAAATAGAGAACAAGAGTGACTTGCTGTGAGTGTATATGCTGTAATGACCTTGGTAGGGGGGATATTCCCCTTGGCGACCTGGTGCCGCTCTGCGACATGACAAAGCGACTTCATCCCGCGCCAACCCCCTCACCCCCCCTCACCCCCCCATGTACACAGAAGGGAACAATAAACATAGAACAAATATAAACACACCATTACGTCGAGACATAGATGAAGTACGTGGACGCCGACGGGCAGATCCAGGTGCGGAGCCTGGCGTTCGCCAGGGCGTCTGTACCGTCGTGAACATCCCGCCGTCTCGCAGAGGGGTGCCGGACGAACTGCCAGTGACAGAGCCATTCGCCAACGCTGACTCGCTCGCTCGCTCACTCGCTCGCTCGAGCCACACCTTATGGCGAGGCTACGGTTGGATGTCCGATTGCAGTGACGGGATCACAGTTGCGTGTTATGCGGCGAGTAGGGGGGAAGGGGGAGGGGAAGGGGGGAGGGACGCAGATCATGCTGATTGTGATCTGTGTTACTTACTGCTGCTGACCAGGGGCCGGAGCGGGAGGGAGGGGATGCAGGAGCAGCAAGGTGATAAGGTGTGAGCGAGAGCAGCGAGATAATGGTTGCACATCAGAGCCAAAGACAGGATACAAGATGTCCAGGGTAACCCTGACACGCGATAATGTGGGCCGTCGGAGGGCTTTGGGAAAGAGCATGGCTTCCGCGGTGGCGGCCTTGTGATCGTTACGATCGGGTAAACCAGAAGAACCACGGGTATGATGGTGAGGCGACGAAAAAGACGGCACCAACGGTGATGACGGTAAGCGCCCAGCCGCAGCTGGCGACTGAAGCAGCAAGGGCAAGCTCGCGCCAGCTGCGCCAATTCGAGAGGCCGCCGTAGCGAGCGATGCGCTGCCATGTGTGGCGGAGACGGGTAAAGGCAAAGTAAGACCCGATGGCGATAATGCGGACAAGGAGAAAGGTAGTCCATGCGGTACCAGGTGGAGCGATGCACCATGGGCACGATGGGGTCGACGGATCATGGACGTTGCACTTTGCCCAACCTCCAGCCCAATTGAAGGTGCACCCGCACTGAAACATGACGCCGCACGATGGGTTGTGGAAGATCCAATCAAAGGCATAGACAGCACCAACCACAGCCATGACCTCCATCGCCAGCCGCCAAGCAGCGTCCTTGCCCACGTCAACCGTGCCATCGACGACCACCACACGGACCGACTCTCCACCAGCATCACTCGATCCCAACTCGAGATCATCACCCAGCAACGGAAGCAAGTCATCAGCGTGTCCACCATCGTGTTGTACTTGTCCACCATCATCATGCTGGGCAATACGACCCAGTCCATTCCAGCCTCCATCAAATGCATGCTTCTTCATCCCCATCCCCATCGATCCGCTCACGGGCTCATGCTCTGGCTGCCAGTCTTCAGCCACCTGCGGTTCATGCAGTGGCTGCAGAGCGCTGTTCGTCTGACTGTAGTCCCTTGCACTAGCTTCGGTCATGGTGGAAGAGTTGAGTGGTTGCTGGACAACTCTAGCCCGTGCCACGCCCCGTCTCCTGCCGGCGTCTCCCAGCTGCCGTGGGTGGCGTCATCTGCGGAGGATACGGTGGAGAATTTTTTGTTGGTGATGTGCGCCGGGCACAGCACCAGTCGCACCAGTCGTGCGCTTGCCGTATTCGACCTTGTACTTGTAGAACGTCAAGCCATGCGTAGCTCGCCACTGCTTGGCTTTGTGCCATCGATCCCACGGGCAGTAGCACTCCCAGCTGCCGCGTCATCTGCGGAGGATACGGTGGAGAATTTTTTGTTGGTGATGTGCGCCGGGCACAGCACCAGTCGCACCAGTCGTGCGCTTGCCGTCATCGACCTTGTACTTGTAGAACGTCAAGCCATGCGTAGCTCGCCACTGCCTGGCTTTGTGCCATCGATCCCACGGGCAGTAGCACTCCCAGCTGCCGTGGGTGGCGTCATCTGCGGAGTTGGTGATGTGCGCCGGGCACAGCACAAGTCGCACCAGTCGTGCGCTTGCCGTATTCGACCTTGCACTCGTAGAACGTCAAGCCATGCGTAGCCTTGCCGGCTGTTCGACCTTGCACTATCAATCGCTACGGTGAAAGAGTACCAGTGCCGCCATCATGGCCGCGTACGCCAGCGGCGCGTACAACCCGGCGACGTACGAGGACCCGGCGATGGCGCCCGCCTACCGCCGCAGCGTCGCGCAGCCGTCGAGCAACGACATGACGTGTTTGCTGTCAAGGCGCTCCTCGAGCAGACTGTGCCGAAGGACAGCGGCCTGCTGGCGAGTGCCTTGCACGCAGCCGTCGCCTTGGACGCGGTGCCCGAGACGCACTACTGCCGCGAGATGTGGAAGGCGACGCGGGAGATCGGGCGGTTCGACGGCGAAGGGTCCGAGTGGTGCACCGCTGCGCTCTCTGCGCTCGTGGGCATCCCGCTCGACACGAAGCTGGAGCTGCAGCTCGATCCTAGCCCCAAGGCGTCGTCGCCGCCGCCCACCACTCCGCCAAAGTGAGCGCCGTGCTCTCCCGCTCCCTGCGCCACGCTCTCCAGTTCCCTGTCGCCGATTCGCCGGAATGTGTGCGAGTTATGCAACACTTTTCGCTGCTTCCCTCCTCCGGCCATGAATGCGCTGCAACAGACGCTCACGCGTCTGCATGCGTTCTGCCGACCAGTACCGGACAACCCTGCGACAGAGGGGCTCCTCACAGCACCATCGCCGCCACTGACGCAGGTAGAGGCACTGGCAAGTGCGATGAGCTCGGGTCGGTTGCCACGGCGACATCTTCTCGCCGCGCCTGCACCGCTCCTGGCGGCCTTTCTCAAGCGATCGCTCATGGCACTGCCCGATCCGCTCCTGCCCCCGGCAGCGTACTCCCTGCTTCTGCCGACGGATTCATCGTCGCCCGATGCATGCGACGCAGACTCTGTGGCAGCAGCCCTGAGCGCTGTTCCGCCGCAAGATCTGGCCGTCGTGCTGTCCATCTTTCATCTGGTGCACACGGCGCTGCTTGCGGTGAGAGACGAGCGCGGCGAGGGCGAATACAGTCGGTACCTGCTTGCGCTCGCAGAAGAGCTCGCGCCACCGCTCCTCCGAGCCGCGGATCTCAAGACGTCTGTGACCAACGCTGGGCGTGCTGTAGCGGTCATGGTCTCGCTTCTCGACGTCGATGCGCCATCGTGTGTTGCTGCCAGCGTGCTTGCGCGCGAGAAGAAGCTGAGCGAGTCGCTGGTCATGCCTGAGGTCTTTGGCGCAACGCTGGCGAAGGAGCATGAGCCCAGCAAGGTACCACCATTTGTGGACGCTGTCTTTGGTGCCGTCCAAACGACGCTGGCCTCGCCGCCGTCTGCGCCGTTGCTGCACACGCTCTGGGGCCTCTTCGTCCCACCGGTGGTTGGGAGCGGAGCGGCCAGCGGCTCGGCCGGCGTCTCGCTCGCCAACGACGTCCGCAAGGCTCGGGCGGGCATGGCTAAGGCCAAGTCGTGGGCAGACGCACTCAAGGGCAAGTCACCGGTCGTTCTCAGCCTGCTCTTTGTGCAGTACCTCGACGAGCTCGCCACGCCGCTCATTCCCTACGAGGTGGCGACGGCCGTACTCAGTGCAGGTGGCACAGACCACGCTCCGCTCCTCACCCGCATGCACCCGGTCCACCAGACGGTCCTCGCCCAGCTGGTGCTCCTCCTTCAGTCGCTGGTTGCCTCGCTTGATGCTGTCGCTGGCTGGGCCAAGTCCATGGTTGGCCGTAAGACAAAGGCGCGATCGTCGCGGATTAAGGCTCGGACCGCTGAGCTGGCAGCGAGAGTCGATGCCGAAACCTCAGCCTACCGCCTCGCCACTGCGCTCGGCTCGCATCTTTTCGCCTCTCACCGCATCCCGAGTCGTTGTCGGGCAAGGCGCGCTCGGCTGCTACCGCAGTTATCCGGCAGTGGCTGACCGGCGCTGACAACGCAACGTTCTCGGCCATGGCCTCGGCGGCGCGCAACGTGGCGCTCCCGCGGCCACAGACAGACTCGGCTTCAACACTGCCGCAGACGGGCGGCGCGTTGCAGTCGGCCTGTGCATCAGAGCCAGCCAGCTTGTCGCAGCTGGATCTGCGCGACTCGGCACCCCACCTCGAGTCGTCAACGTCGATGTCGCTGGCTTCAGCGAGCTCAGCCGTACGACCGCTCTCGTCGGTCCGCCGCCGGAACAGGCGACTCTCGGACGCGCCGATGTCTGACTTTCTCAAGCGGCGTTCTCGGGACGCGGGCATGAGCGACGACGGCCAACAACCGGCGATGCTGAGCGTGGGTTTGCCTGGGACCCAGTCTGGACCACCAACGCCAGCATCGGGTCTCGATACACCAGCCTCGTCGATGGCCTCAGTCCCGCACTCGCCGTCGGTGGCATCAGCGAGCGGGGCCTCGGACCGCTCGCTGCAGCGAGCGTTCTCGTTTGACGACGCTGATGCGGGTTCGGATTCCGCGGCTCTGTCAACACTACTGGATGCCCTCGCAGCACCGGACGGTCTCGACTTTACCACCATTTACCTTGCCGCAAGCTCGGTGCCGCTGCAAGACACTCTGGCTGCTATCACCAAGGTGGTAGCTGCGTTTGTTGGCCAGATGGAGCAGCGGTGGCGAGTTCGAAAGCAGTTCCGCCAACCGCAACTTGGCGAGTTGCTCGGCGCCCTTCTTGTTGTCCTCGATCCGATTGTTGATCACCGCAGGAGTACGGCTGCCGCGACTGAGCTTGGCTCCTTGGAAAGCTGGCTGGCGATGACGCAGCTGCCGACACACGACGTGGCGTTGTTGCTGCTTGCTTCGTTTGACGCACTGCTTCGTGATGTGGCTCGAAGCGGAGCTGGCCCGACGAACCAAGCTTTGAGTGCAACGTCAGCTGCGGTGCTGCTTGCCAGGCTGGCGGGCGATGCAGCCGTCCTGGCGTGCAAGGACAAGTCCGGACTGGCGCGCGGGCTTGTGATGGCAATTGCGACGTTTCTCGAGTCGGTGTGTGATGCTCTTGGCGGTGCTGGGGCTCAAGCGGCCCGGGCACGCGAGCTACTGGCACCGTGCCTTTCGCACCTTTTCGGCGCTCTGACCGAGTGTCTTTGGGTTTGCGAGGTGCGCGAGAGGGAGCTCAACGCGACGCCGAGCATCAATGCCAACTTTGTGTCGCGGACGTTCCAGGTCCTGCATCAAGTGTGGGGCGCCGTGGTCGGCGCGTTCATCGACGGGGCGCTTGGATCGCCAGCGGCGGCACGCGCGGCCGACACGTTGTATCTTTATCTGCTGTCATTACTCGAGGTGGACGCACTGCTGTGGACGCAGGACCTCGTGCTGGAGGCGGCGTCACAATGGGTGCTGGAGGCGTCAACCCGAGTCGGAATCCAGCTGGGATGCCAGGGCGCAGCTCGGGAGCCGTGGACGTCATCGCTCCGCGACGCTGTGCTGGTAGCAGTGGCACAGATGCTCGCGTTTCTCTCTGACAAGGCCTCTTCGACGCGTCTGACGTATCCAGGCATCCATGCAATCGACGCACATGTGCCAGCCGCACTTGTGCTCCTCGCGCAGCGGCTGGCTGAAGACGGCCCAGAGGACGAGGCGACGAACGTGGCGCAACTTCTGGGCGAGGCGCTTGTCGACGCGGCCATGTCGACTGGAGCGCGGCAGCTGCACGCAGTCTTTACCGCGTCGGCGGTGCTAACGACACCGGCTGTGCTCGGCATAGTTCTCTCCCACGGTGTGACGCGCGGCCTGCTGCCGCTGGCGCGAGACCGAGCAGAGGCGACCGGGTGCGTTAAGCTTCTGGCCGAGCTCATCGGGTGCGGAGTGCGGCTGGGCGGGCGCGGGGCGGATTTGGAGACGTGGGCGCGCCCAGGTGCGGCGGCGCTGCTGGCGCTGGCGTCGCGATGGATTGACTTGTTTGTCTCTGTCCCACACGAGCGGCTGTTTGAAGAGACGCTGCTGCTCGAAAAGATGCTGGGCAAGCCGGAGAGACGGATGCCCGCAAGCACAGAGCTGGCCCAGGATGTTCTGGCACTCGCGGCGGTGCTCGCGGCGTGGTCACCGGCCGAGTCGTCGACGAGATCACTCGCACTTGTTCGGCGTTCACTAGAACGGTGCGTGGCACAGGCAGCCGGGTTCGGCGGGGCGCTGCCAAGTCTGGCGCGGGTCTTGCACGAGGAGCACGTGAGCGGCACTACGCTCGAAGCGCTTCTGCGCGAGTCGTTGGCATCGTTTGGGCCGAGCGTGTGGGCGGCGTGAACGAGGTCTCGCTCTTTCTCACCGGCGCGTACGCTCTCAGTGACGGGCATGCGCTCCTGGAGCTTGCAAGCGCGCATGCAGAGCAGTGCGCGCCGTCGGCCGGTTATGGAAGCAACGTGTTCCTGGCCGAGGCTCGGAGTCGATGCGGCGCTGCTGGCGATAGCGCCGGGCTTGGGCGCCTGATGTGGATGGAAGTAGTGTGGACGGCAAAGGGCATACCTGTGGCAAGGACACAGCTGGGCAAGGCAAGACTTGTGGCCGTGCTGCAGAACGAGGCGGCTTTGCTGGTGGCCACCATCGACGCGCTTGCAGCGCTCGAGAGCGGCGGAGCGTGGGACTTGGCACACGAGGTACTTGACGTGCTCGACGCGGTCTACGGCGACTCGCCCAAGGATCGACACGGCATCGCGCTGCGGCGAACGGGCGTGTACGAGGCAATGGCGTTGTCTGGCGAGCTTGGGCATGTAGCTCTCCCACGATGGGGCGTCATCTACCTCTACACGGGCGAGGACGGCAGCGAGCACGTGCTCGCACAACTTTCGGTTGGGCGCGAGCCATGCCTTTTGGCAACGCCCGGGCCGGAGCTGACGGCATCGCATGCGCTCTGGCTTGCAGCGCAGAACTGGCAAGCCGGGCGGTCGCTGGGCACCATGTTGGCGACGGCGACCCACAACGGGTGTGTCGGACATGCAGTTCTCCCGCTTGAGTGCGGAGTCGATGGCATGACGTGGATGTACCTCGCCGAGGATGTGATCGAGGTCCACTTTAGTGTCAGCGGATGGAGCGCGCCGTATGTGGCGGATGCGCCTGCGGTATGGGCCGAGGTCTTTGTGGCTAGCCGAAGCGTCGAGTAAAGGCGGGCGTGATCAGTGGACGTTGACGTGGAGCTGGAAGCCGAGCCGGAGGTACTGAAGCCGAACGCGGAGATCCGAGTCGCACAGCTCGAGGGCGCGGCCGAGCATGGCATGGGCTTCGCTCAGCTCACCGTCGTTCAGAAAGTCATCGGCAAGCGCGAGAACCTCTGCGTAGATGTCGGCCTTTTCGGCGGTGATGTAGCAGAGACACGGCGTGAACGACTGCTCGCCGTGGGCCTCGAGCTCGGCGCGGTGCGCGGCGCACGTCTCTGGATGAATGGTCAGTGTTGGAGCGGCAAGCGCCGGTGATGTGCTGGGCACGGCATTGGGTGTACAGAACGAGTCATCGGCGTCGTCAGAGTTGCGACGGGTGGGTGTCTGGTTCGGAGTGTGGAACATCGATGGCGTTGTGGGCGAGGACGGAGTGACCGGAGTCGACGGCGCATCGGAGAAGACGTCGGTGCTGTCGTCGAGGATAGGATGGGCCTGGGCGTCGACCATCGGATTGTTGACACTGTCGGTGCTGTCGTCGAGGGTAGGATGGGCCTGGGCGTCGACCATCGGGTTATTGACACTGTCGGTGCTGTCGTCGAGGGTAGGCCCATCCAGATCGTCGATAGCGGAGTCGGCCACTCTCTCGACCATAACATCACCAACGCCAAGTCCATCACAAAGCCCACTGTCGTTATCGCCACTTACCATGCAGGAGCCCGCATCGTTGATGAATGCCAGGTCCTCAGCAGCTGCGGCTAGATGCTCAAAGTGGACGGCAGCAGCTTTTGAGAAGAGCAGATCGTGGTCGGAGAAGCCGATGAGCGAGGCGGTGCACTCGGCGGCGATGGCGTCGAGCTCGGCGGCAACAGCCGGAGGAGCCTCGCGTTGCTCGGCATGAAGCGAGTTGAGCTGGTCCATTGTCTGCGACGACGTTGTGTCACCAAGAGCAAAGATGTCGGCAAGGTCCGACTTGGTAAAGTAGCGATAGGCGTTGTGGTCTTCGGTGACGGCCTTGATGAGGGTACCCTTGAACACCTGCTTGCGGTAAATCTTCTCCTCGACGGTGCCTGCGCAGATGAGGCGGAAGACGACTACGTCGCGTGTCTGACCAATCCGGTACGCGCGGTCGACAGCCTGTGCATCCATCGCCGGGTTCCACTGCGGATCAAAGAGCACGACCCGGTCGGCACCGGTGAGGGTGACCCCGACGCCGCAGCTCTGGGTCGTCATCAACAGGATGAAGATGTCCGAGTCGGCAGCATTGAACGCATCGATCCGTCCCTGTCGCTCGGCAGTCGAGCTAACAGAGCCGTCGATCCGCGACCAGGTGTAGCCGTGGGCGGCGATGAGCCCCTGCAGCAGGTCGAGCATGCGAAGCGACTGTGAGAAGAGCAGGACTCGGTGGCCGTCGGCAGCCAGCCGGCGGAGAAGCTTGAGCAGAAACACGACCTTACCCGAGGCCATCTCGGCCATGCCGGGCTCGTTTGCGTCGAGGCCGAGACCGGCCGAGCAGAGTGACGACGAAGCGAGGAGAAACGGATGAGAGCAGATCTTCTTGAGCACGTCAATGGCCGCCAGTGGCGACTTGGACTGGTTGAGCGTCTCTGCAACCGTGTCCGACTCGAGAAACTGCTCGTAGATAGCATGCTGCGTCGTCGAGAGCGGAATCCAAGCAATGACGTCCTTCTTCTCCGGCATTTCGGCGGCGACAGCAGCTCCAGCGTGCTCGCGGCCGGTATCGTCGCCCGTCACCGCCCCACTGTCATCACCGGCGGAAGGCAGAACGTCGGCCTTTTCGCGACGGAGAATGTAGGGAGCGAGCGTCTCGCGTAGCGTGGACGCCAGCGCCGCGCCGCGCCGCTTTTCGTAGTACGACGCGTCTGACGCTGATGCATCGCGGATCGGGTTGGCATAGAGATTGCGGAACGAAGCGAGGTCGCCGAGAAGGAGCCCATCGGTGAGATAGTCCATGAGCGCCCACAGCTCTTCGAGATTGTTCTGGACAGGCGTGCCGGTGAGAATGAGCTTGTGTTTGGCGGAGAGAAGACGGACAGCCCGCGAAATCTGTCGCGACGCGTTCTTGATCCGGTGGCCCTCGTCAAGAATGACATAGTCAGCAGGTGCAGCGGCGAGGACGCCGGGAGCCGATCGGACGACACCATAGGTGGTGACAACAGCACGCGGCCCACCATGTGCGGTAAACTGACTAAATCTACGGGCGCGAGTCTTTGCGCTTCCGCCGTGATGGACAAGGACGTCGAGGCGCGGAGCCCACTTGGCAAGCTCTGCGCACCACGACTCGACGACAGCGACCGGAACGATGAGCAGAACGAGGTCAAGATCGCGGGCGGCAGCAAGTGACTCGAGGAACGATGCCACCTGGACAGTCTTGCCGAGACCCATCTCGTCGGCAAGAATGCCGCCCCCGAGCGACGACGTGTGCAGCGCGTGCATCCACATCACGCCATCCTGCTGGTAAGCGTACAGCTCCGAGGCGATGGAAAACTCGGGTGGAGCCGCGTCGACAGACTCGGGTGTCGGCGGGTTGTCGGCTGCGCGCGCAACGCCTTCCGGCGAACGCGGTGGCGTCACGTACTCGTACTCGTACTCGTAGCGACTCTCGCCATGACCGGCCATGAGGCGACGGAACTCGACGTCAAGCTCGTACGAGTCCTCCGAGTCGGACAATACACTTGCCGCCGGACCAAGGCGCATCGACGGCGGCGGAGTGACAGATGCTGACGGCGAGGGCGATTCCGAGGGCGACGACGGTGGCGAGTCGATCGCCAGCGTCGAGAGCGCATTGACCAGCGCATCGAGCTGCGTCACGCGGTCGTCAGCCGAGTCCGAGTCCGACTGCGACTCGGAATCAGAGTCAATGACTCGCCGCTTGACCGGTTGCGGTTGCAGCTCCGGCTGCGGGTGAACGGGCGCGTTGGTGCGACCGAGAACTCGGTCGACACTCAGTGCACCGGCAGCAAGCATGGCGTCGATGGCGGCCTGCGAGCGGACGATGGCCTCGATAGGGATGTACTTGCCGGTCAACCACAGCCGGCGCAGGTTGCGGTCCATGAGCTCAGCCAACGGCAGCCTGGGCATGACCACAAACTCGACGGCGTAGCCTGCCTCGACCGCCATGGCCACAACAGCCTTCATGCTCGAAATCTTGGCGTTGGTGTTTCCCCACGCCAGCGGTGTCGCGTTGTCGGACATCAGCCTCTTCATCCGTGCCTGGCACTCACGCACACCGACTCTAATGTTGGTGAACGAGTACTCGGCACATGTCTCGCTCTCGTTGCGGGCACACAAGCCATGCTTGGACGGAGAAAACCGTGCCAGCGCGTCGACCACCGCTTTCGCCAGCATCTCGCTCTCCTCGCTCGCGATAGTCGCCTTGAGCTCCTCCCGCAAATCTTCGACGTCGTACCCGATGTGGCGACGCTGAGATTGGCTTGAGTTGGAGATAGAGTAGCGAGCGTGGTGATGATCTTGGTCGTGATGGTGATGATCTTGGTCGTGGTGGTGATGATCTTGGTCCTGCTCTTCGACGATTTCTGCCAGAGCCGCCTTGACCAGTCCAACCTGGCTGCGTGGACTGACGTCCTCCCACAGGATGTGGTGATACATGCCATCAGCGTCATCGAGGCAGACATCTACGGCATCGGTCTCGGTGGCGAGGAAGTGACTCTTCCCCGAGTTGGGCGGGCCGACAGTGATGTACACCACCGGCTTACGTGCATGCATCCCGGCATGCACCTCATCTCCAGCTCGTCCGTTTGTCACGTCCGCAAGTGGCGTCCATTGCGTCGTCATCGTCGAGAGAGAGAGCTGTGTCTGGCCTGTGAGCCTGGTGGTTGTCGTCCTCGTCCGTGTCTCCCTTCCCCGCCCGCTTGCCTGCCTGACAAGGCGACTCGGCTCTTTTGGCGCCAACCACCAGCCACGATTGAATTACCTTGAATTAATGGTACGATTACCACCACAACAACTAATCGTATACTGCACTGCCCCACGCGCCCAACGATTACCACCACAACAAATACTCGTACGGTGGTGGAGACCAATTATCGAGCGGCTGAAGTCAGTGTCGGGGGGGGTCATCACTCCAATACACGCCACGCACAGCCGCTACCCCCCCCCCCCCCTCCCCCCCCCACACACGCACACACGCACAACCACCACACACCATCCATATCCACACACACGCCTTGTGCTCCACAAGTGTAGTGTACTGGTAACCTCCCACACCCAGCCTCTAGCATCCACCACCACCACCACCACCACCACCACCTCGTCTCACAGTGACCATGCTGAAGCCGCTCCTGGTCGCCATGGTGGTCATGGTCATGGTCATCGGCACGGCGACCACTCCAACTACGGCTGCCACCGTCACTGTCTCTCCCACAAGCTACACTGTTGCGGAGATTCAATCTGTGCTCTCATCGGTTACAGCAGGTACCACAGTGGTCGTCCCCTCGGGCACGTACACTGGCTGCGCCATCAGTGGCCCCCTCTCGTTCCCATCCTTTGCGGATAACGTGGTTCTGCAAGGTGCTGGCCTCGGACGAACCATCATTGACTGCTCTGCTGACAATGAGAGGATTGTCATGCTGGCCAACACCGGGCAAAACGCCATCGTGGAGCACATGACTTTGCGCGGCGGATCCGCGACTGATCTTGCTGCAGACAGGCACGGTGGATGTGTGGAGCATTCGGGCTCGGGCTCGTTTGTTCTGCGACATCTGCATCTGGACGGATGTAGTGTCGGCGGTAGTGGCTCGAGCATTGGCTACAAGGGCGGCGCCATCCACGTTGGTGGTTCCAGCGCCGCATCGCGGATCGAGGATGTGCGTATCACCAACTCGTACGCACAGACCGGCGGTGGTGCCCTCGCCCACACTTCGTCTACTGCGCTCACTCTCGAGCGTGTGGTCATTGAGGACTGCTCGGCGGGCATCGGCGGCGGGCTGTACATTGCTTCGACCTCCAGCTTCTTCATGATCGATTCTACTGTCCGCCGCACAACTGCTGTGGCGGACGGCGGTGGGCTGTACTTGAAGCTCTCCGGTACTCGCGACCTCTCATCGGTCACGGTTGCCGATTGCTCAGCTGGCGGCAACGGCGGCGGCATGAGTGCCACCACGGGTAACTTCCTGGTCAACTCGATCGTGCTCTCGGGCAACACTGCGGTAAGTGGCGGCGGCCTTTCCGCGTCAGCCGTCTCGGGCACTTTTACCAATGCCTATGTTTTGGGAAACGTGGCTGTCACGGGTGGTGGTGTGCACTCGTTTGGATCTTCGAGCTTTGGCCTTGTTGGTGCCGTCATCTCTGGCAACACCGCATCTGGCGGCAACGGCGGCGGCGTGAACCTTGAAAACGGCCAACTCAGAGCCTGACCGACTCGATCCTGTCACACAACGTCGCGACCGGGTGTGGCGGCGGGATGACGACTTCCATCTCGGGCTCGACGTCGTCGTCATCCAACGTCACGTTCCTCGCCAACACGGCCAGTTCCAACGGGGGCGGCCTTTGTGCACTCGGCGCTCACACGGTCGACATATTGCCAGCGTTCTTCACTGGCAACACGGCGGGCAACCATGGCGGTGGCATCTACATTGCCGGGCCAGCGGTCAGGACCTTTGATTCGGCCAAGCTTGAGGGTAACGTCGCCACCAACGGCTCGGCCGTGTGGTTCGGCGCCGGCTCGTCGTCGTCGCTCCGCAACTCGCTTGTGACGCGCAACCTCGCCACTGGTGTCGGCGCGGTGTATCTGGAGGAGGATGGGTCCAGCTTTGTCGACTTGGACGGATCGCAAGTGTGTGGCAACTACGGGCCGGCGCCGCAGCTCGGCCTCAACATCTACTGCGGCACCATTGGGCGTCTCTCGGGTGGTACGCCTCCCACAGGAGAGTGCCACGGGACCGGGCTCTGCGCGCACGGCCCGGACACCTGCACCTTTGCGTTTGTCCCGACCTCGTGCTCATCGTGTGCGGCAGGATGGAGCGGCCTCGAGTGCGATGTTCCTGAAAACTGCGCGGAGGTGTCCGTCTCCGGCTGCCTCGCGTGTGCACCCCAGCACGGCCTAGTCACAGAGACCTCGGCCCGGTACGGCGGGTGCGAGCACTGTGCGTCTGCTGGCAAGATCTTTGTCAGTACGTGGCAACCATGCGCGGCCGCGCCGCCACCGCCACCGCCGCCGCCGCTGTCGTGCGACGTCGGCTATGAGCCGCAGGCTTACGACAACGGTACGACGAGCTGTGTCGACGTCGACGAATGCGCCCAGGCCTCGGCCAACTGCACCGGGACCGGCGTTGTGTGCATCAACGAAGAGGGATCGTATTCGTGTGAGTGTGGTGATGGCTTTGTCAGCGCCGGAACGAACGAGTGCACAACGGCGCGTGAAACTCGGACAGCCGACGCGCTTATCTCGTTCAACTCGCCAGCGACGTCGCAGGTCTCGATCTCGGGCTACTGGCTTCTTTTCTGCTCGTTCTTGGACTGGGGTACGGCCAGTACGCGCGCGTGGTGAACCGGCGGATTGTGCGCAGCGATGACACGGTTGTGACGCTCCCGCTCCACGCCAAGATGGTGCGCGGGCATAGCCTTGTGGGCATTCTGGCTGTCCGTGCTAGCGATCCGTTCAACCGGTCGGCCCGAGTTCTCTCGCTGGCTCTCTCGTTGGCGGTCATGCTCCTCACGGTGGCACTGCTGCTCTTCGCTGATCCAGCATCGTACGCCTCCGGCTCTGGATGGGGCGCTGACGTACTACTCAACATGCTCCTCTCGGCGGTGGTGGGCACGACGCTCTCTGCTGTTCTGGGCACCAGCGTCATTCGCTGGGCAATGCGATCGCGATCGGAGCTGCTGGCCCGCTTCGGCTTTGTCGCCGGCCTCGTCCTCGCCGGCCTGCTCACCGGCGGCATTGTGGTGCTCTTTACGCTCGCGGATCAGCTCCCGGGCTACTCGCTTCCGTTCGACAAAGTGCTCGCCTCGTGGCTTGTCTCGATCGTCATCTCATGGCTCGTCACCGAGCCGGCCATGACCGCGTTTAAGTTCCTGGTTTTTGGCGAGGTCTTCGTGCGGGTCACCTACATCGAGCGCATGATGAGCACAGCCAAGGTTGGCCCGGCCTCGGAGCTGAATGCCGCCCTGGAATCGGCCAGCGCCATCACCAGCGACATGTCAGATTCGGCTCACTCACTCCCCTCCTCGCTTGGCTGACAGGGGATGTTTCTCCTCCCACACATTACTACATTTCACCAGAAACAGCGGCTGCTGTGGCGAGGCCAGGCAGCGCTGCATCGTCATCGTCGCCCGAATTTGCGTAGTTAGTTGTTCCCCGGGGAGCATTCGTCTCCAAGCTCTTCCTTCCCCGTCCACCCTCATCAAACATGACCGAGAGCGTGCCCATCCCACGCCCGACACCAACATCACCCTGGCCACCTCACCAAATGGCAGCGTGTTTGGAACAACTCCAGGAGGTAGGTTGGCATGTCGCACGCGCGCAGCTATGTGCATGGCTGGCTGTGAGAAGGGAGGGGGAGGAGCGAGGAAGTTCAGGTGCTGCGGGTTGCCGGGACGGTTTGCGCCTGCGCAGAGTTTTCGGGAGCACAAACGCCTTCATGTTCAACGAGTTTTCTGCGCACACGCAAAGAATAGGCGCCTCTACCGCAAGCCTCACGAGCGAGGTAGAGTTGGTCGGACAGGCAAGCCAACGCAGTCGTCTCTCACTCTCTCTCTCATGCACACACATCATTGGTCGAAAATAGGTACCCGCATCACATACTCGCGTGACTCGCTGCTGCAACTACGCGATCAGCTTGGTCTCTCCCCACCGCCATCCGACATGCCTGCCATCCCAGGCATTACTGCACCCGATGACGGCTGCGACGATGACGCAGGTGTAGTGGTGGACTCCAGTGCTCATGGAGACGCCACGCCTGCTGCGGGCAGCGTCGCCGCGGCTCCGCCGCCGTCGGGCGAGCCTGATGCCGACATTGGCCAGCCGCTGTTTACCATGGATGCTTGAGGTAAAGGTGCTCACGAGCAGTTCACTCGTCAAGAAGTGCCCAGAGCGATATGAGCCGCCGCTCGATCTGCCAGGGGCAGAGCGGGCCGGCGAGCATGGTGTGCATGTCGGGGAGGGCACGGGCGACCATGCTCGCGATGCGGGCAGTGGCCGGGAGCGTGCGTGCCGACGGAGTTGCGGTCCTGTTCGGCAGTTGGGCGCGGCGCGCGTCGCGCCGCAAGCGCCGTGCACGCTTCTCGGCTTCAAAGTCGGCCTCGATCGGCGCGGCACGGTGGAGAAAGCCAAAGTACGCCGCCCACTCGCCAGTCGGCGGTACCTCGCCCATGGCCCATGCCTCGGCGTAGACAGCGGCACGCAGGCCGTCGAGCGCGGTCGCAACTGCACCCTGCTGCTCTCGCCCAGCCTCGGCGACCAAGGCGAGGAGCGGACGGACGATGCTGCGCCGGCGGACAACGTCGTCGACCTCGGGCGCCGCCGCCAGCGCAGTGAGCAGTGGCACCGCCAGCAGCGGCTCGCGCCCGGCGAGTTCGAGAAGGCTATCCATGTCCGGCTGGAGTGCCCGCGTGACTGCGCCGCCGATTCCGGGTGCAGCCACAAGTCGCGCCGCTGCTAGCCAGACCCGCCGCCGGGCGTCGTGGGGGTCGCCGTCGCGGCCGGCAAGCTTCATCAGCAGGTCGACGCCAACCTGGGCGTCGAAAACGTCGACATGCGTAGTGTCGACCGTGGCGCCCTCGTGTGCAAAGACGTACGCCACGCTCGCCAGCAAGCACGCGCCGGCAGCCACCAGCTCGGACGAGAGGGTGGCCGACTCGGCCACAAGAACCGCCATGGCGGTGTTGATCAGGCCCGAGTCCAGCAACGTCTGTCGGTGGAGCGGGGTACAGACCAACATGCCGGTGATGGCCGCCAGCGCCGGCAGCCGCACAAGGTCGGCGTGGTCGGCAAAGCCGACCAGGGCGAGGGTCAGGTTCTGGATTCGCACGTCCGACGGTGGAAGCGAGCGCGCCGCTACAGTGGCTGCCTCAACATGCAGCGCCGCCGCGACTACACTCGCCTCGGACAGGTGGGCTGCTGCCAGCCTTGCCGAGGCGTCCAGCACCTGCATCCGCCAGCCGCACTCGATCTCGGCGTCGGCGACGACGCCAGCATAGACGCCGAGGACGACCGCGGCGAGGGTCGCGTCATGAACGGGAGGCGGCACAAGATCGCATAGCACCTCGAGCCCGCCGAGCTCAACAAACCGCTTGCGGGCGTACTTGTCGGTGCTAACCGCAGCGGAGAGCAGTGCGACAAGCCCAGAGGTGAGCGTCACCGGAAGAGGGGCCGCCGGCTCGGTGGCGCAGGTCAGTGAGGCCAAGCCCACCGCCATGCCGCCGGCGGCACGAAAGGCCTCTACCTGACTAGGGTCGGCTACCAACAGCCGCGCTAGCGCCGCACTGCATGCCTGGCCAGCCTTGAAGGCCATGTCGTCGTCGCAGCGCGCCGCCAGCGCGCCGAGCACTTTGGACAGCGCCGCCACTAGGTGCCGCACCGTGCGTGCGCCGGTAACGTGCTCACGGCAGACCGGCGAGGCTTCGACAAGGAGCCCAATGGTGGTGGCCAGCGCTGCCACGTCGTCCAACCGAGCTGGCAATGACTCAAGCTTGAGCAGGAGCACGTAGAGAAGAGTCGGATGCTCCGGCAGCGCATACGCCGGTGGTCCGCGGAGGAGCGCGTGGCTGAGTGCAATGAGCGGCCGTCGGAGGCTGTCGCCTACCATGGCAGCGTCGAGGACGGCGCGGCAGAGAGCGGCGGCGTCGCTGGCTGCTCCTGTACTGCTCTCGTCTCCATCGTCGCTGTCATCGAGAGAGGCCGGGATGGACACACTCACCAGCACCGGCGGTGCGAGCGGAAGCAGCTGCGGGACGCGAGCTTCAAGTCGGGCGTCAAAGGTAGGCAGCATCGGCTGAGAGGCGGCCTGCTCAAGGGCAGCAAGCCATGCTTCGGGATCTGAGGCGGTGAGAACAAGCTGCGGTGAGTGTGGGGCGCGGACAAGAAGGGTCTGGCGGTCGCACGCGGTAAAGGTGACTTCGGCGACTGAGCCGAGGACAACCAGCTCGGCCGAGTCCGGCGGGGTGTGGAAGACTACATCGGAGCAGATGAGGAGCGAGTGAGCGTGAGCGAGAGCAAACTCGCTCGAGTCGGGCGTCGATCGCGCAACCACATACCGCCTGGCCAGTGAAGAGACAAGGACTCGAGCCACGGACGCTCGCATGGTCGGCGGGGCATGGAGCTGAGCCAAGACCTGCAGAGGGAGCTCGGCGTCGTAGCCAAGGATCGTCGGCGCGACCTGGACCATGTCAGCGAGGCGGATCATCTTCTCGGCCGGCTCTGCCGCTTCGACGACGCCATCTTCAGCCGCGACCACGAGCGCCCTTGCCAGAGTGTGCGGGAAGAGGAGCGGGATGGCGAGGCGTCCCAGGGCGTGAGCTGGGATGGCCTCGAGCCGCAGTGCGCCGGGCTCGAGAGTGATCATCTCGCGGAGAATGTCAAAGAATCTCGAAGCGTAGGTGACGTGGCCTTGTTTGAGCGCAAATAGTGTGGTTTCACCTTTGTAAAATTGTATCAGCGGAATACCGGAGCCATCGCCAGCATTCGGCCGCGGAAACGATGCGTCGGCCGCCGCCAGCTTCTCCACCAAAGTCGCCAGGTTGCTGGCGGCAGGCACATGGCCATTGCCTTTCTCCACAGCAGCAGTCACTGCAGAGAGGTCCGCAAGCGTCGCCGAATAGTCGTTGCATATGTCTTCCAGAATGTGTGCATGGTGCTGGTGGGAGGTGGTCATACGGCCCAGCGGGGCGAGGGGTGGGGTGGGGGGGGAGAGAGAGGGAGAGTGGGGTGATCGATCACGTGGGCGATGGCCGAAGCGGGGGAGAGTAGCCATCCTCACAACAGGGGGGGGCAGGACAGTTTACGTATGCATCGATAGCCATGCTGGGCCACTACTCGTCGCTGCCTTGCTGCAACTCCTTCTCGTCAATGGCGGCATCGATGGAGGAGAGGATGTCGGCGAGGAGGGCGCGCTTGGCCTTGAGCTCCGAGGTGTGGAGAGCGAGGAGGTGGCTCTTCTCGATGCCAGCGGCAAGTCGGGTGATGGTGTCCCGCTCACGGAGGAGCTGCCGGGTCTCCTGCTCGATCTGCTCGCGTGAGACGTCCTCCAGGAGCTCGGCCTCGGCGGCGAGGAGAGCGGCCTTGACGGCGGCGAGGTTCTCGGCGTACTGCGGACGGAGCTTGAGTGCATTGGAGAGCGCGGTGTGTGAGAGGCAGACAATTTGAACGTCGGTTGTCGACCGGATGGTGCGCTCAAACGGTACGTTGTAGAGGAGCTGCTTCTCGCCGAGATGCCCACCCTCGTCGAGCGCGCCGACACGCTCGCCCATGGGCATGTACACTGACGTCGAGCCCGAGGCCACAAACAAGAGCTGGCCCTTGCCGACGCCGGCCTCGACAACGGTCTCGTTGAATCCGAGCTCGATGACCTCGGAGCCAGAGACGAGGATGTCGCGGAAGGCGTCGTCGGTGTCGTCGAACATGTGGTTGGAGGCGAGGAGCCGCCGCCAGAACACAAGCGCGATGGTCCGGATGGCCTCGGACGCCAGCTTGGTTGCGGCAGCGGTGAGGGCCTTGACGTCGTCAATGGCGTCGACGTCGGTTGTTTCCAGAAGCGCTGCCATCCGCTCGCGGAGGAGCTCCGACTCGAGGCGGTCGCTCACGGTCCGCGCACGCTCGACGACACGCTGCGCGACCGGGCGAACCGACTCGAGCGAGCTGTGGACGACCAGATCGCCCAGCTGTGCCCGGTCGCTCACCAGCTGCTCGCGCACCAAGTACAGCGGCTCCTCATGCAGGCGCATAGCAAGCGACGCTGCACGGCGGCGCTCGTGGTCTGCCTGCAGCCGTGCGCGCGCGACCTGGCGAAAATGGTCGAGCAGGTCCGGATGCTGAGCAATGGCGGCGAGGAGGTCGCTCTTCGAGAGCGTGTACACCGTGACGTAGGTGACGGCCCGGACCGTAGCCGTCCGCGGGGTATCGATGAGCACTGCAATCTCACCAAAGTGGTCGGCCTCGCGGAGCCGGGCGACCTCGTCGCCAGTTTGGAGGACAACCGCGGCTTCGCCGCGGGTAAGGAACCACATGCAGTCCCCGGTCTCGCCCTCGGTGGCAATAACCGCGTTGGGAGCGTACGTCTCCTCCTTCATCTTGTGGACAAGGTCGTGGAGGAGCGACGGGTCGTCGACGGCGGCAAAAAAGGGCACGTTAGACAGTGCCTCGGCGAGGTCCTGCGCAATCGCCACGTCGGTTCCGGCCCGAAGCGCGTACTCGACCGTGTCGTCGAGCCGCTCGAGCGTTTGGTTCACCCGCTGGAGTACACCCTCGTCGCGCGGCGCGTTGACGAGGTCGTCGGTGTGCGCGTAGCAGTCACGTGCAATGTGTTCCATCGACTCGCCGAGGTGGAGCAGCTTGGCGCGTTCGCGCTCGTCGTCCGAGACCTCGGCCAAGCCGTCGAGCAGGCCCTTGACCTTCTCGACGCATGTCCGCGCGAGCGCAGCCGCCGCGCGGAGCTTGATGACGTCGCCGTCGGCGGCGTTCATCTTCATGATGACAAACCGGACGTCCTTGAGCGCAATCTCCATGGCACGCCGCCGCGAGACCCGCTCTGCCGAGTGGTCAACAATGGTGCCGGCCTTGTCGGCGCTTGCGTCATCGTTGTCGGCGTCTGATCCCGAGCCGTAAGCCGGCGACGGCGACCGCGCTCCGGCGTACGGCGGAAGCAGTGTCCGCGACGACGGGAGCTTGATGAGTGCAACCTCGGCCTTGACCGAGGCCTCAATGTCTTCAGCAGAGAGGACCGATGAGCCGGCCGAGTCGCCACGATGGACAACGCGCGACGACTGCGGCGAGAGGTGGTTGTTGTCGTGGAACGCCACTCGCCGCTGCGCCGATCCAGTCAGCGGCGAGCACTCGTCGTCCGAGCGCGAGCCGTCCCATGACGACGCGTATGACCGGGCTTCAAACTCGTCCAGCTCCGACGGGTGGAGCAGAACATGGCGCGCAGCCGAAAGTGCTTCTGCCACCGCAGTGTCTGGCATTTCAGCATAATCGAGCAGCTCGAGTTCGGTCTGGACGCCAGCGTTGACTTGCGGGACCGCATCGCCGCCGGCCGCTGCTACCGCTGCCGCCAGCGGCACCGCAAGCGCAACGTCGACAACCGAGCTCGAGAGGTCTAGCGCGTCCTGCGGGGGGAGCAGGCCATCGGCCGCCGCCGACCCACGCCGAAGAGCTTGGACCTCGGCGTACAGCTCCTTGGCCTTGGCCTTGTACTTGGCGGTGCGCGGGTCCTTGATGGCAACCTGGACGCCGACGTCGCGAGTGGCAGCAGCAAGGGTGTCGGTGGCACTGGCTTGCGGAGAGCTCGTTGCGGCTGGCGCCGGCTGGTGCGGCGGTGACACCGCAAAGACACCCGGCACAAACTCGACCGGCCGACGGACGGTCTTGGCTCCCACAGCAGCAGCCGCGGGGACGGAGTCCGATGCTTCGGGGGCGGCGACCGGAGAGGTGCGACGGACTCGGACCCGCTTGCGGACTCGCGGGCGGAGGGTGGCCGGATTAGGTGGATCGTCGCGGATGCGAGCGCGGTTGATCTTGGGCGCAAAGGTACACTCGTCCGGGTCAAAGGTGTCGATGGCGAGAACGGCTGGTGGCTCCGAGGCTGCCCGAGCTTCCTCCAGCTTGGCCTTTCTTGCGGCGTTCCACTTGTAAGTCCGCTCGACGAGCGACACGCCTTCGACATCTTTCGGCCGCTTGTACGGCTTGATTCGCGGAGTAAAGGTGCACTGTGCCATGACTTCCTCGATGGCCTTCTCCTGCGCCCGCGCATGCTTCTCACGGTGCACATCCGCCAGCTCCACCAACCGCTGCCTTGCCGGCAGGCGGTCTCTCTCTGCCACTAGCTTTCTTGACCGCGGAGCGAGCTGAGGCGAGAACGAGTACACCTCTTCCTGAGCCGGCAGCCTTCGACGGGTGACGTGAGAGTCGTGACCCATAGTAGCAGGAGCGCCAGAGTAAAGAGAATCGGAGGGACGATTAGCGAGGACACTATCATGACCATCGTGACCATCATGCCCATCATGCCCATCATGCCCATCATGATCATCATGATCATGTGGCACGACGGCGTGGGTCTTGAGTCGGCTGCGATTGATTGCGGGCCAAAAAGTCAGGTCGTCATCAACAGCCATTGCCGGATATGTAAGATGATCAAGAGGCGAGACTGGTTGCAGATACCTTGGCTCATGGCTACGTGGATACTTTGAGGAGCTGTTGTTCCCTGCACCACCACCACCAGACCCAGCCCCACCACCACCACCACCACCACCAGGACCGCCACCACCAGCACGACCTCCTCCACCAGCACGACCTCCACTACCACCACTAACCACTGTCCTCCGAGGTGTGACACTCCCTGTCGAAGAACCTTCGTACTCTCGGAGGTACAAAGACATGTCGTCTGAAGACGGAGGGAGGTGGGGCTGTGTGGTTGGGAGGGGGGGGGGGAGGTGGGGGGTGGGGAGGAGGGGAAGGGGGAGGCCGGGGCGGCAGTTGGGCCTTGATCATGCTGCAGATCGCCATCAAATGTCCTGGCGGGGAAAGTGGAGGGCTGGATTGGGCTGGATTGGTGCGCGCGGGCGGGGGAGGGGAGAGAGAGAGAGAGAGAGAGAGAGAGAGAGAGAGAGAGAGAGAGAGAGAGAGAGAGAAAGGAAGAGGAGGGGATGGTTAGAGGGGGAGGGGGGGGAGAGAAAGAGGGAGATTGTCCTGGATGTGCGTTTTGATGCGATATCGCGCGAATTATCCTGCGCACGCCGAGGCATGGCTGCCTTGGTTCCGGAGTAGGGGGGGAGGGTTGTGATCGTGGTGGGAACAGAGATAGATGCTAGTGAGGGACAGAGGAGGGAGGAGATGAAGGGAGAAGGGGGGTGGGGCGGGGGGGAGCACTGTGGTTGAAGTTGAGGAGCATGACCAAAGCTGCCCCGGAATTCGCGATCATTACCCGGAGCGGTACGCTCGTTCGGACGCGTTGTCGCTTCAACACCAAGCCGACCCGAAAGGAGTTCAAGATGCATGCGCTGTGGGATCCTCGAAGCGGATGCACATGCACTTGCTTCATACTCTGCGTTCATTCACACATCCAAGAGGAGCTGACCAGACTTGCATCAGCCATCATTCTGATGGAAAACTGCTCCTGTCGGTCGCTTCAATCTAACACAGTGATCGGTGATCGTTCCATCCCAGTCCCCTCCCTCCCCCCCCCCCTCCCCCCTCCTCCCACCCCATACTCACCCACCCAACAATAGAGCTATCACCATCACCATCACCATCACCACCTTCACCCAAATCGTCGCCATCCCCCCCCCCCCCCACACCACACAGCCGCAATTTTTCCCCCACCCCCACCCCCACCCCCCCCCTCTCCAACCAAACCCGCCGGCGACAGACAGCAACAGCAACAACAGCGACAAGGGCGACCACCGCACCCTCCCCCACCCCGTCCTACTCGCCCACTATGCACACATACCACATCCTCACAACAATGCTATGCATACTATGTGCAATGGGCACCCTCTCTGCTGCTTCCCATGTCTTCCAGCCACCTACCAACCTTGCACACCACAAGTCCTCGGCACACCTTGCCCGTCTTGCCATGACAACCAAGTCGGCGAGTCAAGCTGCGACGAGCCAAGGCGACAACCATGATGCTGCTCATGGTGGTGGTGAAAAGGGTGCCACCGTTCGCGCCTTTTTCCATCTTGACATGGATGCCTTGCATCCTTTGCGCTCGTCGCCACGAGGCGAGGACCGGCGAGTGATCGATGATGACGGCCAAGGCGACGATGCTCGGTGGGAGAAGGCGCTGTATCGGATGGTGCTCAAGCTGCCGATCACAGAGAAACGAAAGGCGGCGGCGATCGACTGCTTTACCGCTGTTGACGGCATGGTCTACGTCGGGGCAGAGACGTTTGTGGTGCGGGCTGAGGCTGCACCGGCCCACGGCAGCTGCGGCGCTGTGAGCGAGCACGGCCCGTGGCGTACGAGCCATGATGGGGTGGCTCATGCTGCTATTGATGGTCAGGACGAGGTGGTGATCATGGTATTCCCGGCAGCCGACGACGAGCTGGAGGCGGCGGTGGCGACGCTCCAGGCCCGGTTGGGCGGCGCGGCCCGCGTGGCGCTGACCCCGCCAGGGCTGGGGTCGGCACCACGGGCACTGCTCCGTGAAGTGCGGATTGGGGCAGTGGCGGCTGTCGGCATGGACAAGGTGCTTGCCGGGCTCGCCGAGAGTCCAATGGGTGCACTGGCTGTCGACGTGCGCGCCGGCGTCCGGAATGCGGCGCGCGAGTTTCACAACGCGTTTGCGTCGTGGGCGGTCCAGTCGGCGCAGGCCGAGTTCCGGCCGCTGTCTACGGCTGGCATTGACGGCTCGTCGCAGATTGTGGGCGTGGCCGACACTGGCGTCGACACTAGCTCATGCTACTTTGCAGACGTGTCCGGCGAGCCCGTGCCGTACAACCCGGCGGCCAACGCGACGGGTGCCAGTGGCAGCTCGCGGCACCGCAAGATTGTCGGCTACTTTACACAAAATGGCGATGGCGGCGACTCGCTCGCCGGGCACGGGACGCACGTGGCGGCGACGATTTGCGGCGCGGCAGCCGGGCCCGAGTCGATGGCAGCGGCGGTGGCGGAAAGCGCAAAGTTCAACGGGATTGCAGCCGGGGCGCGGCTGGTGGTGGAGGACCTGCTCGCCGACGCCGACCAGGCACCGGCCGGGACGGTCGACGGCGGCCACCCGGACGACGTCGGCATTGATCCGAGCTACTGGCGGATCGAGAACTTGCTCGCACGGCAGTTCAGTCTCGGGGCGCGGCTCTCGTGCAACGCGTGGGGCCTGGCAGCGGATCGGTCGCAGGACATGGAGCCTGGGACGTACGGCGAGGCTGCGCGGGCTGTCGACAGGTTTGTGTGGGAGAATCCGGACATGCTCCCGCTGTTTTCGGTGGGCAACGTGGCGGCGGCACAGGTCTCGTCGCGGGCAGCGCACCAGATCTCGTCTGTGGCAACAGCCAAGAACGCGCTGTCGATCGGGGCCTCGTTTGCACCGCGCGAGTCGTGGGCGCTGGACCTCTCGCACGACGCAGTGATGCTGACGGTTGCGGGGCTAGAAGTGACGGCAGTGCCGGGTGAGTTTGGATCGCGGGTCCCGGTGCCCGAGGGCGTGGCCGGCAGCCTGCGGCTTGCAGAGCCTGTGGATGGGTGCGGGGTGTATGCCAACGCTGCGGCCTTTGCCGACGGCAGCAGCTACGCGCTGGTCCGGCGTGGCGGCTGCCGGTTTGTGACCAAGGCAGCGGCCGCGGCCGCGGCCGGCGCCATCGGCATGGTTGTGGTGAGTACGGACGAGCGGTACCTCATCATGTCCGGCGATGCTCCCAAACTGGCGCTCGTTGCGCTTCTCGTGCGAGCGTCGGACGGCAACGCCATGGTGGCGGCAGCCGACGCGAACGGCGGCGCCGTGGCGTTTGTGGCAAGCAGCGCGAGCGATACAAACGTGGCGCCGAGCGACATTGCGGTCTCGCTCGGGTACAAGGCTTGGAACTCTGCGGCGGGCCCATCTGTCGACGCGCGGTTCAAGCCGGAGCTCTACGCACCGGGATACAAGGTGTTTTCTGCGGCGGCGGGGCCGGGAGCGGCGGCGTGCGGCGCGGCGGCGCGGTTTGTCTCGGGCGGTACGTCGTCGGCCGTGGCTGTCGCGACCGGAACGGCGGCATTGGTGCGCGACTACTTTGTCAAGGGCTACTATCCAAGCGGGGCAGCGAGCGCGAGCGGGGCGTTCTCCCCTTCTGCCGCGCTCGTCAAGGCCGTGCTGGTCAACGGGGCGGTCCCGCTGACGATGACGTACTCGGGCGCCGGGCCGATGGTGGGCGACGTGACTGACGGTCGCGACTACGTGCCGCTCGCCGACAAGGTGCCGTCGTTCGAGCAGGGCTTTGGACGGCTGATGGCGTCGGAGAGCCTGCCACTGGCGGACGGGTCGACGTCGCCGGGCGCGTTCAAGGGGCTAAGCTGAGGCGAAAGCCGTTTGATCTGTATGTCAACGACTCTGCAGCGATGGGCGAGAGCGGCGAGGTGCACTCAATGTGCGTGCGAGTGGTTGCGGCGGCCAAACCGCTGCGAGTCACGCTTGCGTGGACCGATTTTCCGGTGGACATGGTCCAGCGACAGTCGCTCCTGCGCAACTTGGTCAACGACCTCGACCTCGTAGTCTCGTGCTTTTCGGGCCACGACAACACGCAGACGACGTACGCTGGCAACGGACGAATCGAAGCATCGTCGCAGGGCCTGTACTGGACTTTTGACACCATCAACAACGTGGAGACGGTCCGGGTGCCACACCCGGGCGTGGGCACGACGTGCAAGATCAGCGTTGTGGGCGGGTCTGTGGTGCTCGGGCCGCAGCGGTACGCGCTGGTGGTGAGCGGGTACTTTGAGACAGCGACGTGCGCCGGGACCAACACGTGCATCGACGGGTGCTACGGGCGCGGGCTGTGTAATGACGGGGTGTGCGAGTGCCAGTCGCCGTTCAAGGGCATTGACTGCTCGCTCACTCCGCAGCCGCTCTCGACGAGCGGGCGGGTGGTGACGACCGAGATCCAAGCCAACTCGTGGGCGTACTACTCATTCCGAGTGACCGACCTCAGCATCCCGCTGTACGTGGAAGTGAGGCGGATGTCGGGCGTCGGCGATCCAGACGTGTACATCAATCCAGAGGAGCTGCCGGACTTTACCCGGGCCGAGTGGTTTGACACGGTGACCGACAACGGGCCGACGCCGATCAACCACCACGTGATCCGAATCGACCCCAGCGAGCTCGACACCAACAAGGTGTACTTTGTGGGCATCCACGCCTTTTGCTGTGACGACACCAAGGTTGCCATTGCGGCGCACTCGTCGGCGACGCACTCGCTGATCCTCAGCTCGTCGGCGGCGAGCGCGGGGCCTGCGGTGGCTTGGCAGTTGGTACTTGGCGCACTCGTCGCGGCAGCGGTGGGCATTGCAGTGTAGCCGTCGCGTGTGCTACCACGGAATCTCTTCCAGCTCGGCAAAGAACTTGCCGTTGGGAATGTCTGGCGATGACGGAAGGGTGGCGAGATAGAGCGGAGTGATGGCGCCGACAGCGGGAGTCTTGGACGAGACTCGGCCGATGTCGGCAAAGCACGCGGTCATGTCGGTGTTGATAAAGCCCGGACAGACAGCGTTGGCGACAACGTCGCCGCCGGGAGCGAGGTTCGTCAGCTCGCGGGCGAGGCCGGTGGTGAACCGGTTGAGCGCAGCCTTGGAGACGCGGTAGCCGAGGATGGAAATGGGCGCCTTTTGGCGAGTCAGCTGGCCGGCGCGCGATGAGACGTTGACGATGCGCCCCACTTGCCAGCGATCATCAGCGGGAGCAGGGCGCGGGTGACGGCCATGGCGCCGACGGTGTTGACGGCGATCGAGCGACGGACAGCGTCAAGGTCGAGGTCGACGACCGAGTCAGTGAGGATCTCCGTCATGACGCCGGCGTTGTTGACCAGCACATCGCAGCGGCCAAACGAGTCGGCCACAAAGCTCGCCAGCGCGGCAACATGAGTATCGTCCGTCACATCGCAGGCAAAGCCAAAGACACGCCCGTCCGCATCGCACTCTGCAGCGATCTCCTCGGCAGCTCTGGCCGCACTCTCGGCCGTCGAGGCAGTGACGACGACGTTCCATCGCGGGCTAAACGCCACAAGTCCCTTGGCAATGGCTCGGCCGATGCCGCGAGAGCCGCCCGAGACGACACAGAGCCTCGGCTCTTCGGCAACAGCAGCTCTTCGACGACGGTCCGCCGCCGCAGCTGCGCGGGTTGCGAGCATGACTCCGCCGACCATGGCTAGCGCAGCAGTGGCAATGCTTGCTGTCTTGGCCAGGTTTCCGAGCATGGTGGCTTGGCGGGTTGTGGGGTGCGGTGCGGGTGCTTGCATCTCTCTTTTTGTTATGTCGAATGGCGGTAGTTCTCCGGCTGCCTCTGTTCCAGCCGAGTTTAGGGAGGGGCTAAGGATTGAGGGTGGATGTGGCAAGTGACATGGAGCGGGATCGCGGGCGGGTGAGCGTAGAGACACCGAGGATGGCGGCGGCTGCCGAGGGCGAGGCCGTCGGCGAGAGATGGTCGCCAAGGGACGGGGAGTGGGTGACTGATGAGTCAAAGGAGGCATTGAGGCTGTTCCCGTCGACGCTGTCTGAGTTGAGGCTCTTGGCATAGGGATTGTCAGTTGGGACGCGGCGGACATAGTTGGTGCCGACGCGGCGGCGAACGCGGCGTGACCGCGTTGCCGGCGAGGCCAGTGATGAGGCCGACTGCTGCGCGGTGGTGCGGAGCTCGGGTGACGATGGCGAGATGAGGCCGCGGTGATGGAGCTCGGCAAGCGAAGGCGGGATGGCGCGGCTCGGTTCCTTGGACGATACAAGGTCAAAATTGGCGTCTGGGGAGAAGTCGTGACTGCGCTTGGAGCGGCGTGGCGAGGGCGAGCCACGCGACATGGACGAGTTGGAGACAACGGTGCGGACAGCCGACGGCGAGCGCGAGGCAACACCCGACGGGACCGTTGCCGCCGCCGACATCGACGCTGATCGCAGATGCACAGACTCGTGAGCTAGCGGTTGCGAGGCGGCCGCGTTGGAATGGTTGCGCTTGCGCGCACGGGTCCGCGCTCGGGTCCGCACCCGGGTCCGCGACGCGGTCGAGACCCGGACGACACTCGCGAGCTCGCAGGTGGTCGCTTCGGAGCGCAATGTCCTGGCGCTGACGGGAATACCGGTTGCGAGTGGCGGCGGAGTCTCGGCAGCAAGCGGACGGGAAATGGATGCGATTTTGTTGATGCGGTCCAAGCCCATGTCATACGCGCGGTTTGCAAGCGTCGTTGGCATGATCTCCCACACCTCGCACGATGCCGACATGCCATCAAAGGCGACGTTGGCGAGCGGGGTGACGGTGACTTCGGCCGGCGCAAATGCAGCGTTGTCGTGCGCGTCGTCGAGATCGAGACGCGATCGGGCGGCAGCGAGCTGGTCGATGACCTCGCGCGAGGTCACAATCTGGCCGCCGGTCCCAGTGTCGGAGACCAGCGTCGCGAGATTGACCATGCTGCCAAAGTACTGGGTCCGCCCGGCGCGGACGTCAAATGCCGACGAGACTTGGCCATAGTGGATGCCCATGCGAACCCGGACACCGTTCCACACCGCCGGATCCCCGCTGGGAAGAACGCTGACAAGCCAGTTGGGCCAGGCAACGGCCATCAGGTCGAGCTGGGCGCGGACGCAGCAGGCGACTGCGGCCTCGACGTCTGCGTGGGCGACAAAGAAGGCGTCACCCTCGGTCTTGAACTCGTAGCCGCCGGTGGCGGTGATGGCGGTGCGCATGATCTCGTTGTGCTTGTCGAGGACGACAATCATCTGGTCCGGGTTGATCTCCCACAGCATGGTTGAGTTCTCGATGTCTGTGGAGATGATGAAGATCTCGCCCTGGGGAGCCTTGTCGGCGAGCGTGGCGTGGTAGGCCAAGACGGAGGCGGAGCGGCGGCGGCGGTAGGCAATGACAAGCGCAGCAATGAGAAGAATACAGATGACGACGACCGAGCCGCCCATGGCACTGACGACCAACGGCGAGACAGTCGATGAGCGCGTAGCGGCCCTGATGCCGTTGCATCCAGCAGCTGGCAGCGTGCAGACGCCGCAGGCATCGACGATCAGGCCCGAGTTGGGGATGCCATCGCAGCCGGCACACACGGTGTTGTTGCCGTAGCAAGTGCCACAGTCGTCCTTGGCGAGATTGGAGCCAAAGCAAGCGCCGCAGTCGTCCATGGCCGCGTTGTGACCACGGCACACGCCGCAGTCGTCGCGATCGGCGTCGCCGCCAAAGCAGACGCCACAAGAGTCGCGATCGACGTTACCGCGGAAGCAGATGCCGCAGTCGTCGCGGAAAAAGTTGGCCGTGGGAATGAGCGACGTCCCGCCGGTGCACGAGTTGCACTCGTCGATGGCGGCGGTGCCGCTGCAAGTTCCGGTGCAGTCGTAGGTGGCGGACGAGCCGAGGACGCCGTCGCAGCCCATGATGCACGACGAGCCGTCGCCGCCACAGACACCGCAGAGATCAAAGAGCGCGCCGCCGTCAGAGACACGGATCCCGTCGCAGCCGACGCACGTCGAGTTGTCGCCATCGCACACGCCGCAGGCATCGAGGACTCCGGACGCACAGGTGGTGCAGGTCAGATCCTGGCCAAAGCACACGCCACACGAGTCGAGGTGGTAGTTGTACGGGAGCGGAGTCGAGACGTTGCCGCCGGCACACATGCCGCAACTGTCGATGGTGGCGTTGCCGCCGCACACGCCGTGGCAGTCGTAGTGGATGCTCGAGCCGTAGACGCCGTCGCAGCCGACGTAGCATACAGTGGCGTTGCCGCCACAAACGCCACACGCGTCGAAATGTGCGCCGCCTGAGGGAATCGGCACCCCGTCGCAGCCGAGGCAGGACGAGCCGTCGCCATCGCACACGCCGCATACGTCGCGGACGAGGCCCGAGTTGGGCACCCCGTCGCAGCCGGCGCAGGTCGTGTTCGAGCCAAAGCAGACACCGCATTCGTCCTTGTGGGCGTTGGCGCCAAAGCAGACACCGCAGTCGTCGCGATCGGCGTTGCCGCCAAAGCACACGCCGCAGTCGTCGCGATCAGCGTTGGGCAGGCGGTTGGTGGTGCCACCGGAGCAGACGTTGCATGCGTCGAGGATGGCGTTGCCATCGCAGGTGCCGGCGCAGTCCATGCCGTTGGGGTGCGCACAGGTGGTGCAGGGCGCGCCTGGGGTGAGGCAGGCGTAGCCGGGCTCGAGCTGGCAGGAAGATGAGCAGCCATCGCCTGGAGCTGTGTTGCCATCGTCGCAGGATTCGAGGCCGGGCGTGACGACCGAGTCGCCGCAGGAGGAGGGCGGTGGAGGCGGCGGCGGGGATGGGGATGGGGGTGGTGATGGGGGTGGCGGCGGCGGTGAGGGCGGTGGTGGTGATGAGGGCGGTGGCGGTGGCGGTGGGGATGGGGGTGGAGGCGGGGGCGGCGATGGAGGTGGCGGTGGCGACGGGGGTGGTGGTGGCGGTGGTGATGGGGGCGGAGAAGGTGGCGGTGATGTCATGCTCTCGCAAATCGACGGAGCAGTCCCGGAGCATGTCCAGCCGGCCTCGACGTTGCATGTGACGGAGCAGCCATCGCCAGCGAGAGTTCCACCATCATCACACGCTTCGCCACCCTCCACATACCCGTCGCCACAGGTGACGGGGGCAGGAGAGGTGGTGTAGACAAGTGGTGGGAACTTGCGCGGCTGGGAGCAGATGCCAGCTCCCGGGAGGCCACCACAGCCAATACCGGCTTCGTTGAGAGTATGCTCGATGTCAAGGCGAAAGAGGCCAATCAAGCCGGTCTCGCATCCGGTGAGTGTAGCGAGGCGATTGGTGTCAATCTCCGCTGCCGTCCGTGAGTAGTTCCACACGCGTAGATCCCACATTGCGTCAGTGACCTCCCAGCGCATGCGGTAGTAGCCGATGTGGAGGCCGAGGCTACTTGACGAAAGCGTATATGGTGAGCCGCTCTGCTTGAGCACCATGGTCGTCTGTGGCACGCCATCGACCAAGATGGACCAGGTGCCCAAGCCTGAGTCATAGATGCCGGCCAGGTGGACATCGACACCGGGAGAGACCGAGCCGGCCGGGGCTTGCGCCTCATAGTTGCCGACACCACCGGTGGCCTGGAACGCGATGGTCCGATGAGCCTCGTTCGCAGTGCCGGGCTGGTCAAAGATGTCGTCGCCGAGAAAGCGGATGATGAACTCGGTGGTGGTAGAGCGGAACGAGAAGACGTCGACGCGCTCGGCCATGGCTGTGGCGTCGAGGCGAAGATTGAACTCTAAGGTGGCATCGCCGGCGATCTCCAGCGAGGGCCAGCTGCCGGACGGTGGCTCGGTGTACGAGCAGTCGGGCGCGGTCAGCGGCGACGGCGGACCAGGGCTCGATGCCGAAAACGTCTTGCGCGCCCAGTCGATCGAGTACCCGGTCTGTACGACGGAGGTGTCTGACTGAAAGACGACGACAACCTGCGAGGCCTCAAAGTACATGGTCTGACCCAGCGCCTCGGTCCCGGTTACGCGAATCTTGAGAAACTCGGTACTCGGGCTGGTCGTCCCCTCGTAGATGTACATGTAATCGTAGCCGTTCTCAAGGTCAAAGGTGTTGAAGACGAGCTCGATGCCGCCATGGACAAAGTCAAAGGTGTAGCTGCAGTCTGCGTTGCTGATGTAGTTGGCGCCAGGTGTGGCCAGAGTTCCACTTGTAACACCTGCAGCCGAGGTGTGCATCTCATTGGTGCATGCTGTTGCCGTTGGGATGAGAAGAGCAAGGAGAGCGAGCGCAGCGATGGCGCTGCTCGCCACCCACATGGAGCGCTGGCCAACTGTGTGCAAATTGGCGCTGCGGGGGCAAGGCCAGGCGATGAGGGGTTCGCTCTGTGTGAGTGCGTGTGTGTGTGGAAAGAGAGAGAGAGCGAGTGAGAGTATGTGTGTGTGTGTGTGTGTTTGGCGTGGCAGGTGTGGGGACAGGTGATGTGCTAGCAGTGGTGGTGGTAGCGGTGGTGGTGGTGGAGCTGTATTGCCCGTGAGGCCGCGCGTGCCGAGGGCGGCATTGACACGTATGGCATGGTGTGGCAATTTTTTTTGAATGTGCCGCAGGATGTGCCATGATACGCTTCGCGACAGCAGTCGAGGTTGAGTTGTGGTGGTTGGCGGCGTTGGTACTTGACTCGCTGGCACAGCATGGCAGCGGTGGGCAAGGACAAGAGCAAGGCCAAGGCCAAGAGCAAGGACAAGAGCAAGGCCAAGGCCAAGAGCAAGGACAAGAGCAAGGCCAAGACTAAGGCCAAGTCCAAGTCCAAGTCCAAGAGCACGGACCATGAGGCTGTGGCTGGACCGGCTGGGGATGGGCAGGATGCAAGCGAGGATGGCGGGGCGGGAAACGATGAGTCCGTCGAGAGGGCCAGCCAGGGGTCGAGCAAGGCCAAAGGAGGGAGAGGTGGCAAGAGCTCAAGGTACATCCTGTTTGTGGGCAATCTCGGGTACTCGACCAAGCCGGAGCATGTGATTATGCACTTTGGCGAGTATGTCGACACCGACTCGATCGTCACCTTCCGGCTCAACACCGATCGGCACACCGGCAAGTCCAAGGGCTGCGGCTTTATCGAGTTCTCCTCACCGTCTGCCCTCCATGCGGCTGTTGTTCACGTCCACCACTCCAAGCTCCACGGCCGGGTCATCAACGTCGAGCTCACTGCCGGCGGCGGCGGCAAGGCGGCCAAGCGCCAGGAGAAGATCCTGGTCAAGAACATCAAGTTCCGCAAGGAGGTTCGCGCCGCTGCCAAGCGCAAGCATAATGCCGATAACTCTGCCGAGCACAGCGGCCGCGGAAGCTTTGCTCCCCCGGCTAAGCGTCAACGCACGCTTGCCGCGGATGGCGGCACTGGGGCCGGTGGCGATGGTGCTGACGTGGTCAAGGGCAAGGGCAAGGGCAAGGACAAGAGCAAGGGCAAGGACAAGGACAAGAGCAAGAGCAAGAGCAAGAGCAAGAGCAAAGGCAAGGACAAGAGCACGGACTCGGCGCCGCCCGGATCGGGTGATGCCACTGCGTGGTGGAACCAATGAACACAGAGCAGGCTTTGCAATCGCCAACGACCGTAGTGTCACCAGTGTAGCATGCCTGCTGGCACAGGCGTGGACCTTTCTCCCTGGTTCACAGCGGATGTATTAGGGTGAGAACGTGTGGCTGCGTTTGGTGTAGCCAGTCCCGGCAAACGCCACATGACTTGATGACCTCTCACTCACCCGCAAACTTTGGCCGACTTTCCCCGCAACCCCCGCATGGCCACGTCGGCTGCGGCTCATCCCCAGTAAGCGCACCAAGGACATGCCACACACCACGCTTCATGCCCACATGCGTGAACAGTGTCAAGGAGCACTCAGCGGACATGGCATGGCCCCAATACTGTTGGCCCGGGCTAGGAACAAATTCGGCCACGCGTGGGCGGTCACGCACATCCGCCGGGTCGGAGCGAGCGCGTGCGATAATTGGGGAATGCGCGTGCCCGAATCCAGCTGCGCGTGCGGAATGCGGACTACTTTGCCACTCGTCTCAGTGCCACCCACGGTCGCCGCTCCTGTATGTATTCCCCCGTCCCTCCCCCCCCTCCCCCTCTCCCCCTCCCCCACCACACCTTTACACCAACAGATACATATCACCCCCTTTCCCCTCCGCCACCTTTGCTCAACCGTTCCACATGTACCATGCTAGCGGCTGGCCGTGGTCCTCCTTGGAGTGTCGTCGTCTTGACTATCGTCGGCTGCCACTGAGCACGAGCCTTTGCCAACTCTCAGCCTCATTGGCCACGCTGCATGGCCATCACCGCCACCCCTCGGCACCCAGGAACACACCCACCACCACCCATCGTTCTGCATCCTTCTCTTGCACCCGGCAGCTACCTTTACGGTTCACCCTCGTTCCAGCAGCCCCCCCTCCCCCCCCCCCCTTCCCCCCTCCCCCCCGCATTTCGTCATTCGCGGCACGCGCAACTCGAACAGCGGCGCCTCACGTGCTGACCCGATATTGTGCCGGTGTTTTGGTTGAACTGGCCATCGTGGCATTTACTTGTTGAATGATGCCAATATCTGGCCAATTCACGGCCGTCAAAACTTTTTCCCTGCCTCTCTTGTTTGTCCTTGAATGGGCGATGAAATAGGGGAAAAAGTTGCGTTGCAAACTCACACCACGCGCTCACCACAACGTTGCAACAGTGCTACACTTCACAACTCCTCCCCTCCCTCCCCCCCCCCCCCTTCCTCTCAGAGCCCAGGACCACACCCTACACTTGCTGGTTGTGGCCTGCTTTGCAGATATGCCGCTCTCACCGCGGTCGTCGCGGACGCGGTCTGCCGAGCCACGGTCCATGAGCTCACCTCACAGCCTCGAACAGGCGCTCCGTATCAACGACCTTATTGCTTCCCAGGCGCTCGCCGCCGACTCGCTGGACGTGGCACTGAAGCACGCGCGCGAGTCGACCTGGGCACTCGAGTCGGCGGTCGGAGTCGGGGCCAAGCGTCGCCGGCGGCCGCTCGACACCGTCTCGGAGTCGACTGAGCGCTCGCTCTCGTCCGAGTCGTCGCTGAGGTCGCGCACGCGGACATACTCCCGGTCACGTGATGCCTCACACTCGTCGTCATCGCGGAGCCTTGTCCAGCTTGGGCCTCTTGACTCACAAAAGGGCCTCTCCCTGGGATCGCCCGGCCTCCCGCTACTCGAGCTCTCGCCCGGCCTCCCACTACTCGAGCTCTCGCCCGACCTCCTCCGCCCGCCGGTGGTCTCGCCAACCCAGACGCGGCCATGCAAGCGGCAGCGGAGGTCGTCGCTCGGCGCGGGAGCGCTGAACACACCGCCAATCATTTCGGGCGGTGGTCCGCCGCTCACGCTCTCGTCGTCGGCTCGGTCGTCTGCAGAGAATATTGCGCTCTCGCCGCGTACGCTGGCAGCGCACATGGAGAGCCGGCGTCCGCAGTCGCTCTCGGGTTCGCCGCCCTCGGCCGGCTTGCACTCGGCGCCGGTCCTCTCGGGCCGCTCGCGCAGGCGCAACCTCTCGCCACGCTCGCTGCGGGCGTCCACCATGGGCGGTGCCACTGAAGGCCCGTCGATGGAGGCGCCCATGCTCGGCCCCATTTTTGAGGACGCTCGCCCCGTCATCTGCACAATGGACATGTTCCCGCCGCGCCGTACTGGGCGCCGCGCTACCACTGCCGCCGCCGGCAACGTTGGGGTCGACGTCGGGGTTGACGTTGACGACGACCTCTCCCGTGCCATGTCCTCGCTCTGGGGCTCGTCACGCCGCTCGCCGCCATGTTCTAAGTCCTCCGGCAAGCGCTCAAACCCCTCGTCCTCGGATCCTCAGCACGCGACCCTCTCACGCACCCACTCGGCGTCGCTCGGTTCGGCGCCGCGTGGCTTTGCTTCGCTCTCTGAAGTCTCCGACTCGGACTCCTATGACGACGATGACATCGACTTTATTGCTGATGTGCTTGCGTCCGACTCGTCCGACTCGTAGCTAGCTGCCTCTTCTTCTGGCCACCTACATCAAACAGTCCTGAACACAGTATGCCATGACCGACTCACCGCGCCACGACAGCCACCTCATACCCGCACTCCGCCAACGCCGAACCCCATGCTCCCTGGTACCACACGAGAAAACCTATCGTCGCCGCCTCCACGGCAGCGTATACCACCTGCTGCGTTGCAAAGAGCTCCAGGCGGAGGCGGCGTGTGTGCAGGGCCCACATCAGCGTCGTGAGCGAAGCCACGCCTGTGAGCCCCGCCGTCGGGAGCCATCGCTGGAGTGTGAGACCTGCTGGCGGCGCCAATGCCTGCCGTGCGAGCAGCAGCGTGCTTGCCGAGAGGCCACATATTGTGAGCCCGGTGAGCGCAACATGTGCCGCCTCACCTGTTACTTCTGACACCAGGCCCGAGCCAATCATCGCTAGTCCACTGAGCCAGCCCGTGGCTCGAATCGCGCCATTGTTGAGCGCAGCGGCGAGGATCTCGCCAGTTGTCGCGGTAACTAAGCCGCTGATGGCGGCGCCGACCGGATACCAGCCCGCACCGTACGGCATGACTGCAGCATCGGAGACCAGTGGCAGCCGCGCTACACAGCCAGCGCCCGAGCCCAGGCATGCCACTGCTGTCGTGCCGACGGTACCGACCGCCACAGCAGCCATCATCACGACCCGAAGCGTGCCGATGCCGACGGCGGCAACAAGCTGTCCACTCGGCGAAAGTGGCGTTGCTGGAGCGCGGGCTTGTTGGTTATTGCCTCGTGCGGCAGCCTGTGCCACAATCTGGCACAGCGCGCTCCACCGGCACACACATGCCACAGAGCATGGAAGATGCGAAACTCCGGATCGTCCCTGGTAAGGCCAAGGACAAACCAAAAGAGAGCAAGTACGGTGAGCAGAGCCGTGACAGCACGGGTAGGTGAGCGCCAGGCAATGTCTCTCGGCGCTGCTGCACCGCCATTTGGGGCAAGGGCGGCAAGTAGCGCACCAGCAATCGGGAGCACGAGCGCGCGCGGCTCCCATGGAGCATACACCTGAATGGCAAGCGCAACTAGGCCGAGTCCGAGCCGAAGCAGCGGCGGCGGGCCGCGGATAGCCCAAGCTCCAGTCCGCAGAAACAGCGCCTGGACCATCAGCACCGCAGCGAGATTGTCGAGCCGGTGCCAAGATCCAGCCGGGATGCCGGCGACTGATGGTGCCAGAGTCACGTCGGACCAGTGGTAGCCGGAAGAAGCAACAACAACCGCCACGCCGATGAGAGCCTCGGTCTTCCAGCCACGGGCCAGAGCAGCGGCCACTGCTGGTACAAACGCGGCGTTGGTGGCAAAGGTAAGCATCCAGTTAGCGAGCGCTAGTCTTCTTCCTCCGGCGACCACGGCAGCTGCACTCGTGGCGCCGACGCCGAGTGCTGTCGCTCGCATCTCCGCGTCGACCCAATCGGTATCGTGGGCTGCGTGAGCTGCAAACCAAATGCGCGCCGGTAGCACGCCGCGGCGGGCCTGCCAGGTGTCGGGCTCGCGAGAGTCGCGGGCGAGTACGAGTGCGCGAGCCTGAGCAGACGCCAGCGCCTCTGTGAAGCACTCGACAGCGAGCAGCTCGTCTGGCGCAATCGCAACCGCAGCCCAGGCATATTCATCGCGCGGGAGTGTCATCGTCTCGGGATAGAGTGGTTGCGGTCGGAGGAGGGCAAGGCGGCTGCAGCGAATGCCGACACTGAGCACGATGCGACCGTTGTCGTCGATGCCGACGCGGGTGATTGCGTCGCCTGCGGCCTCGGCAAATACTGTGTGGATGTGGTGGGGAGGCAGCGTGCGGTCGTCATCTAGCGAGTAAATAGCAACGCCCGGTCGATGACGAAGTACCGCCGCGCCGGCAAAGCTGCTGGTTCGAAGGCGGCTCCGCATGGAAACGGCGACGAGGGTAGCACGTCGGTCGAGAGCGACAGCGTCGCCATAACTCACCAGGTCGGCAATATCATCAGCTGGGGGCGAGAGAGTCCACAACGGCATTGCTTCGGTGGCGGCCTCGCATACGCTCCACGCCACCGCCGAGCCGATGTCGGAGGTAGACCCCGAGTGGATGACGGCGACGAGGAGACCGTCAGCCAGGGCCATGCTGCGCCCGACCTCGCGCCGATTGCCGCCTACATGAGATAATGGGAGCGAGATGACGGGGCCAGGCGTGATGATGATAGGCGACCGTGGATGAAGCTGAGATCTGCGACGAGCGATCGTAAAGACCGCCAGGCGGAGGCGGACGTGATCAGCGATGACAAGGAAGTTGTCGGCAGCGGCAAGGGAGATGTACGGATCGTAGGCAAGCGAACGCTCGCGGTAGGCATCCGCCAGAAGCAGTGCAATGTCGACGGTTTGAATGAGGGCGTAACCGTCACATTGTGGCGCAAAGGCGAGTTGAGTCGCCGAGTCGCGGTAGACAAGGGTGAGGCAGGGCGTGTCGAGTCGTGGGTGAGCGAGAGTGAGAGTATGGAGGCCGGAGAAGAAAGAAAAGGTGGATGGCGGGAGGATGGCAAGAGTGGTGGGGGAAGGAGAAGCAAGCGGCAGTGATAGTGTGGCGAGGAGGAGGAGAGCGAGGGATAGTGTGGGCGGGGCATGTGTGTGGCGAGTGACGTGGTCGGCGCCAACCGAGAGGCGGTCCTCCTGGGGTGAGATGTCGCCTACTTGGCGTGGGAAGCACAACGGAGGAGGGAAGAGGACAGCTTGGTGTTCACTGGGAATAGTCCATGGTAGACTCACCACGGGAGAGCGAGAGGTTTGTCTTGCGGAGGCGAGAGATTTCCTTCTTGAGGCGGATGTTGTCCATCTTGAGCTGCTGCTCGCGCTCCTTAATGGCGCACTCGCGCTCGTCGCCGAGGTCGCGCAGACCATCGAGCTCTGCCTGGAGCTCTGCGCGTTGGCGTTTGAACGACTTTGCCTCCTGGGCAAAGGTCTTGGAGAGGATGTCGTTCTTGCGCTCCCAGCACTCGATGACGTCGTCCTTCTCGTCGAGGAGGTTGTCCTTCTCGGCGAGCTTGACCTTCATGATGTGTACGTCGCGGGCAAGGGCGTCGTACAGCTCTGCGGCAATGAGCTCCTGGCCGTCCTCGTCGACAAAGACGCCGCCGCCGGGGCGGCGTGGTGTCGCCATCATACCAGCGTGGCGCGGCGAGATGTGGGCGGTATCTGAGAGCGAGCGAGAGAGTGTGTCGAGGCGGCCGGAGAGTTGGTTGATGCGCTGGTGCTGCGACTGGATGATCTTCTCCTTACCGGCAACAGTCTCCATGACGCGCTCGAGCTCGGCCTTGAGGCCGCGGCGCTCCTCGTACCACTCGCGGAACTTGACGCCGCCCTGCGACGATGCCATCTCCTCTGCGACGGCGTCGAGTTCGTCGTCGCGCTTGCGGAGCATGTTGTCCATGCGCTCGAGGTCCTCCTGCAGAGTGTGGATGGCACGCTCCTTGTTGCGGATGCCAGTTTCGAGCTGGCGGACATATTCTTCCGACTGGGCACGAGCCTCGAGCTCGAGCTGCAGCTTCTCGATGGCGGTGGTCTTGACACGGCAAAGGTTGTTGAGGAGCTTGTTCTCCTCGTTGAGCTCGTCAATCTTGTGCGAGAGCTCGCGGACCTTGCCGTCGAGCTGGGCCACGTCCTCGTACGACTGAGCCTGGGCACGGAGGTCGTCCTGAAGCTTGTCGATGAACGCGTCCTTCCGCTTGAGCTGCAGGTCCATGGTCTTGCGGTCCTTCCACAGCTCTTTGATCTCAGCATCCTTGGCCTTGATCTCGTTCTCCAGCCGGTCCAGCAGTTGGAAGTACGACTGATCCGGAACGTCCTTGAACGCCGCCGCCGCCGAGCCCGCTGCGCTGCCTGCGCTCCCGCGCGCCTCCTTCATCTTGGTGTTCATCTCCTCGAGCATCCGCACATCCTTGGACAGCTCCTCGTTGCGCTCGTGCGCGCGAAGGAGCTCGGTGTTCGCTTGCTCCAGCGCCGAGCTCTTGGTCACCAGCAGCTGCGACAGCGTCTCATTCTTGTCGTGCAGCTGGTCGACCTGCTCCAGCGTCTCACGCAGCTGGCCCTGCAGCCGGACCATGGCCTCGGACGGGTCCGCCACGGCCGAGTCGAGCGCCGCCAGCCGCTTCCGCCGCCGAGCAGGGACGGCGTTCTCCAGCTGGTGGACCTCATGGTAGAGCGCTTCTAGCTGGGCACACTTTTGCAGATACAGCTCGGTCTGCGCATCCTCGTCTTGCACCTCGGCAGCCATGACAGACGCCACTGCCTCCCGCCGCGCCATCCGTCATCAGTGTGAGTCTCTCCCCGGCGACAGCGTCGCTCGCACCTCCAAAGATGGCGGCTCGGCTCCTCCGCGCGGCACCGCTGGCCACCAAAAATGTAGGCCACCAGACGCAACGCGTACACAGCCGTGGGTGCGCAGAAGGCGGCCACAGGCAGTAGAGACAGGGCTTAGGGCATGGCGCTGAGGGAGGGTGTGGGTATGAAGCATGTGTGTAAGGGAGTGGCAATGGGCAAGCCTGCTGTACGTACTCGTGTCCAAGGAGTGGTGGAGTGTGTGCGACGGGCGTTGGCCAACGGGGCTGGTGACGGTTGCTGGGCATTTGGGGCTGGCTAGTCTGCCGGCCCGAGGGGTGGTCGCTCGGCAACGGGCGGGTGGCCTGGCAACTGATGGTGGTGAGGGAGGTGTAGCGGTGGAGCGCCACTGCTCTAGGCGCCATTAGACCGGTTACACGGCTATGATGGGCTTTCGGTTGACGGTGGTGGTGGCAGTGGTGGCACTGGCACTGGCTGGCTGCTTGGCGGAGGAGTCGCTGCTGGACACAGCGACGTCGCCCGAGGCAGCCGATGAGCTGCAGGAGTGGCTGGTGGCGGACGGCGGGCTACCGCTGAAGCTGCGGACGAGGTTGCAACCGATAGAGGGCATGGGCATTGGTGTGGTTGCGAGCGAGGCGATCGGCAAGGGCGAAGCGTACTTTGCGCTTCCACACAGGCTCGCCATCTCGCGGGCTGTCATCGACCGGTCGCCGGTAGGGACGATCGTGGCGAGGCTAGGGCAGCGACTGGAGGCGGCCAGTAGCGCGAGGGACTTGCCGCGCGGATTCACAGGCTCGGGCAGCGCTGGTTCGATCGGCAACGACGTCGCGTTTGTGGTCTGGCTGGCGGCAGCAAGGTTTGGTCCGGTCTCGCTCGGCTTTGACGAGGGCGCGGCGGTTTACGTCGAGGCACTGCCAGAAGTGTTTGGCACGCCGCTATACTTTGACGCTGGCGAACTGGCGGCGTTGGAGGGGTGCGTGCTGGCGGGACAGGCTGCCGATGATGCGGTACGGGTGCGCGAAATGGCGAGCTGGCTACGCAGTGCGGTGATCGAGCTCGCGCTCCCGCTCCCAGTCACAGTTTTTGCCAACGATGCGGTCAAGTGGGCTTGGTCAGTCGTGGCGTCGCGGCGAATCAACGTCGGCAACGCACCCAGCAAGGCCGGTGGTAGCGCGCACCTGCTCCCATACATCGACATGATCAACGCCAAGGAGTCATCGGACCGGACGTTCACCTCGTACTCGGCCAAACTTGACGCGGTGGTCATGTACGCCGACGAGGATTACGCTGCCGGCGACCAAGTGTTTGAGACTTACGGCAACAAGACCAACTCGGGCTATCTCCGGTACAACGGCTTCATGTATGTCGGCAACCCGAACGACTGCGGAATGCTCGACGTTGACGTGCGGCGGTATGGCGAGAGGCTGATGGCGAGCGAGATGGATCCGTTCCGGCAGGCGCTTGGGTTCGGCTCACGGAGCGCCACGGTGTGGTCCAAATGCGTGAGGTCAAAGCTGGCCGGCAACGACGGCATTGTCGGGCTCAGCATGCTGCTCAGTGTTCTCTCGGAAGAACTTGCGGCGGCGGTTGCGAGCCGGCTCTCGCCGTCGAGCCGGCTCGCGAGCCAGCTGACAACTGCCGAGCAGGCTGCAGGGTACCGGATGCTTGCGCAGGTGCTTGCTGACAAGCTGGCGCGGTATCCGACGCGGGCCAAGGATGACAAAGCAGCGCTCAAAGCTAGCGGGCTGGGCGAGAACATGCGCGCTGCGATCGAGTTCCGACTGGCGGAGAAGCGGACGTTTTTGAAGCTGCGGCGTGCGGCGAAGGCACAGGCACAGAGGCTCGAGGCTGCGATGCGTGATGAACTGTAGCGTGTGGTAGAGTGATTGCTCTAGTGTTGACTTGTGTGGCGTGAGATGGACCGAGCGGCCGTGGCTGGAGAGCCAAGTGAGCTCGCCGACATCCACCAGCCCGTCGAGGCACCGATACTCAGAGACCGACCCTCAGCGCCGAGTGCGTCACGCTCGACCATTACCCGCGACCGCCGGGTCTCGAGCCACCTTGTCCAGCCCGCGATGCTCCGTAGCCCCAACGTGAGTCGGACATGCCGCGCTCGTGCGGCAATTGTTGCCCGACCAGGCGGTGGCACGCGTGCTGACAGGACTAGGAGGAGGGAGAAAGAAAAAAAAAACGCGCCATTGTTCGCGCACTTTCGCGTAGAATCTTTCGTCTGCATCAGTTTTTCGCATCGAATCATTGGAGTCCCTAACAGCAAAGTGTGCAAGGAGGGGGAGGAGGAGGAGGACGGCGGTACGGAGGCGGGGCAAGCGAAGAGGGTAGGAGCGAGACACCCCTGTCTTGAACACGGCCGACTGTCAAGCGCTTCCCTTTGTACGTGGGAGTGGGCGGCAGCAGGTACAACAACACCGCACGTGGTTAAGGAGTATGTCGCAGGCTTTGTACCCGAGCAGGGAGGAGGAGCGTGGCGGAGGCGGCGGTAGCCGCAGCGAGACGGTGGTGACGACGCGACCTCGGTCGGGGGCGGTGCTGCAGCGGAACGGGCGGGCGGTGGTGGACTCTGCTGGCCGCAAGGCAGTCCGTGAGCTGCGGCACAAACCATACTCGCTGGCGACGGGGACAGGGCGTGCGCTTGCCGACGTGGAGCCCAATGTGCTTGCCGGCCCGGGTGGCACACGTGTGGCGCGGCGGTCTTCGGAGGCTGGGAGGGTTAATTCGCTGCCGCCCGGCCCGCTACCGTCGGCAGGGCTCTCTATCAAGGAACGGCGGGTGAGGACAGGTGTGTCGTCGTTGTCAACGTCGTACACAGCGTCGTCGGTCTCGTCGTTGGTGACGTCGGCCGGCTCGGCGCCGCGGATGCAGATTTTTGACGAGGGGGCTCAGGAGCCGTCGCCGACGCGTATGCGTCCGGTGGCCGGGACGATCCGCGCTGCGGACGGGACAGTCTCGCTGGTACACCGGACAACGGGCGAGCGTGTGGCGACGTCAGCGTCGCCGCGGCGGTCGCTCTCGTCACGAAGGGCGGCGGAAGTGCGGCGGGAGTCGCGGGCGTCGTCGACGCGTTCGCGCGGCTCCAGCTCGCGGGCGTCGCGGCTGGCGCGGTCGGGCTCGTCGTCGTCGTCGATAGGCACGTCGCCGCTGATGCCGTCGCCCAACGATGAGCTGCAGCGGCTGCGGGCACAGGTCCAGCACGAAGCTGGTGAGTTGGATCCCGAGGTGCAGGGCGTGCTGGCGTTGGCGCGGACGAGGGCGCTGTCGCACGTTATCGCACGGCCGCGGCCACGGCTCCGGCGGTCGCACTCGATGGCAGCACCGTTTAACGTGCACGCCAACGGTGTGCGTGACTCGCCGTCGAAACTCATGCGCAGCCTCTCGCTCTACTCGCCGCACTCGCAGCATAAGCGGCGCGATCTCCCGACGCCAGACCTCGATGTTGGAGCGATGGAGCTCTCTGTCGATGTTGGCAACTCACAGGGCGGGGCCGGAGGAGGCCGGACGGTCACGCCTTGGCGGGCCGAATACCTCGATGGCCCGCTCCCGACGACGCGCAACATGGTCCGCGAGTGCTCGGGCGTGTCTGCGGACCTTGTGGCGCAGCTACTTGTGGAGACGCAGCAGGCGCCAGCGAGCCGCGAGCTTAACTTTCTCATCATCGACTGCCGGTATCCGTACGAGTACCAACACGGACACATTGCGAGTGCGGTCAACTTGTGGACGCGGTCGTCGCTCATCGATGCACTGATCCAGTCGCCGTTGCCGGCCAACTTTCGGCTCATTTTCCACTGCGAGTTCTCGACACAGCGCGGGCCAGACCTGTGCTCGATGCTGAGGCTGGCGGACCGGCACGTAGGGATGGAGAAGTATGGAGTGGCGTTTGATGAGAGCCATCTTCACTATCCCAACTGCTACGTGCTCCGCGGCGGATACAAAGAGTTCTTTGGTGCGTACCCGGAGCTCTGCACACCGAGCGCGTACATGACGATGGACGATGAGCGGTACAAGTATCAGCTCGCGGCGTGCCGGCGCCACCGGTCCTCGTCAATTCGCGAGCGGTCGCGGTCGTGCTCGGACCTGGCAGCAGTACTCGCCGGCGAGCCGACACTGTTCGCGCCGGCGGCGAGCCAGCCGCCGCCTCTCTCCAGGAACAAGCTCGCGACGCCGGGGCGATGGAACCACGCCCCGCGGTGGGAGCGGGAGAACGCCATGCCCGAGTTTGCGTCAATTCTGGCGCAAGCTCTCCCGGACGTGACTGAGGAGAACGCAAGCGTGCACCCGCTCATTCGGCGGGCGCGTATGGAGCTTGCACATGCGCTGGCTACCACGCCTCTGGCGTCGCGTGCCGCGTCTGCAGCGCTGTTTGCGCCGGAGCGTGCACTGGCGTCGCGGGCATCCAACGCAGCGTCGATCTCGGACTCGGACGACGACTGCTCGACGGTCTGGGTGGACTCTCAGCAACGGGCCGGCTGTGGGCTGAGCGGGTATGTGTCGTTTGACGACGACGACGAAGACGACGACGACGTGTGCCCCGAGAACAGTGTGGAAACAGCAGATCACCTCGTGTTACCGCCTGGGACCGGATCGCCGCGTGCCGTGCCTCGACCGATTTCATCGCGGCGTGCCCTGGTGCGGCACCTCTCGCTATCTGCCATCACTGAGGATGACAGGGATTTTGAGAGCCCAAGCGGGTTGTGCGCATCGCCGGCATCAGGCGTGTTCAGTTCAGGGTCCCAGACGACGATCTCGCTCAGGGGAGCAGCAGAGCGTCCGTACAAGTTGGGCAGGCGGTCGCGACAGTTGTTGCAAGCAAGTGTGGCTGGATGCGAGTCGGACATCGACTCGGATGATGAGGACTCGTCGTCGTCGTCGTCGTCAGGCCCGATCATTTTCGCAGGGACAGCGGTGTCGACCTCGAACGGGATTGTGACGTCGGCCTCGCTTTCAACACTACTGGGTGAGTCGAGCGCACCGTCATCGCCGATGGTCATGGCGCCTGAGCCCCGGCTAGCGTCGTCGGATGAGGCACCGCTGTTTGTTATGGACGAGAGTGACGAATAAGTGTGTAGTAGCCGCAAAGCAAGGCAATGGAGTGTAGACACAGCTGCTTTGGCAGGTTGAGGATGTGGCGAGACAGATACGAGGAGCACAGGCAAGGAGGGGGATGATGTTTAGCACTGGCGCTGAGAACGCGGCTAAGCGAGATGATGCTGGGGAGGAGGAGAGGGCTTGGTACTCCCAAGTTGACGTAAGAATGCGAGTGCCACGACATGGAGAATCAGAATGTGGCGGGTGGACTACGAGAGCTTACGATGGCGACCAGAGGCGGCGGAGGAAGGCACGGAGGGGACGGTGGCGGGCAATCGGCGCAAGTGGCGGCTGGCGATGAGCAGGCTGGCGGTGACTGTGATGGGTAAGACAGGAAGTGCGAGGGAAGGAGTGGGTTGGAGAGCAAACTGGTAGTGTTTGCCATTGATATAGCTATCCGTATGCATCGCCTCCGATGCTCCGTCGATGGCTAGCTTGCCCTTGGCGGTGCCGGTGGTGGTCGGTCGGCGGCGGCGAGCAGCCGGCGATTGGCAGCGATGCTGTTGACGGGTTGGCGTCGGCTGATGTCAATATCGGGGCAAGTGAAGTGGATGCTTGGGTTTGCAGGGGTGATGGACATGTGTGGTGTAGGTGTGGTGGTTGTGGGTGAAGATGGTGGGGAGTGGGGGTCGGAGATGGGCCCGGGGAGGAGAGGTCAGCAGGTGGTTGTGGCTAGGATGATAGTGATGGTGGTGGGGTAGGGGGTGGAGGTGGTCGTTTGTGGTGACGGGTGGTAATGAGTATGGTAGGGGGGATGAGGGGGTCGTGACGTGGGTGACGGGACGGGCGAAGGGGTGGTGGGTATGGCGATTGGGCTTGAGCATTGATGAAAGTGAGTATGATACGGCTGATGGGTGTGTGTAGGGTGTGGGCGATAGGGGCGGCGGGTACTTGGCTGGCAGAGGGAAGGCGGCGGACGTTAATTGAGTTGAACGTTGAATTAATTGAAGAAAAGCCGGAACGGGCATCAAACGAGGCAATGACGTCCACAACAACAACCAAAGATCATACATGGCTTGCACAGCACACGTATGAGTACGCCAACAGGAACTGGATATGGCTGGCAGGCAATGGGATGAACTCGGGTGACGTTCAGGTCGATGAGGCAGACCGAGGTTGATCGATCAGATCTGCAGATCAACCATTACCACGACACAACAGGGTCAACACAAAATACACCGCATGCAAAACTATTAACCATGACTGACAACAACAAAGTTGAGAATCGATAGTGTAGTGAGCAGGCCCGATGGTGGATGTGGAAGTCAAGCTCGAAGAAAACAGGAGAATCAAGAACAAATGAAGCATGACGAATAATGATCCAAAGCAACGAGAAGAACGAAGACAATGATCAATGAAGATGCATGTCGATTGTAGTCAACCATCAAAGGCAAAAGTAACCACAGCAGAACATGAAGGCCGACAAAAGCAACAACAAAGCATGTGGAAACATGAACGGCAAAGAACAAAGAGCAAGGTCAGCCGACAAGAACAAAAAAAGAAAGAATCGAATGATCAATTGACAATGATCAATGACAATCAATTGAACATCAAACAATCGAACGAGTGACGAGCGGCGAATCATGAAAATGTTGAATGACATTCATGTCACCCACCAACCCGCACATGCCACTCGGCCGAACAAGTGACACGGGCAAGTGTCAATGGGGGGATGGGGATTGTGAATCAGCATCAAAGACTCAAATCACGCCCATGAACAGCCATGCACATGATGGGATGGAGGATGAGTATGGTGGCGTGGGTGGGAAAGTGGATGTGGGTCATGGATGGGATGCACAGGGGTGGCAAGGGGGCAGTGAGCGGCAAGTGGAGTGAGTGGTGGTCGGTGGGGAGGAATGGGGTGGGGCTAGGGTTGATGAGGCATCAGCTAGAGTTAGGGTTAGGGTTAGGGTTAGGGTTAGGGTTAGGGTTAGGGTTAGGGTTAGGGTTAGGGTTAGGGTTAGGGTTAGGTAGGTAGGTAGGTAGGTAGGGTTAGGGTTAGGGTTAGGGTAGGTAGGTAGGTAGG